>NW_019244837.1:42163-57646 GCF_002742605.1 Olea europaea var. sylvestris | reverse complement strand
CAGTCCAATATTTCTCTGCAATGGGACAAATAATAGCTTGAGTGATTTCTAGCACGTTTAAGTTTTTTCCCAATCGAGGTGACTACTTAACCATTACTTTTACATGTACGAGAATTTTCCCAACAGCTAGCCACGAGAACAAGTGGCTGAGAAAATCATTTTTATATTACTTCTTGGCAATATTCTAGAATGTTACGATCGATCTATTGTTAAAGGAAAAAAAAAGTCTTTTTCAAAAAATTGCAATTATTCATTTAAAAATCAAATTTTGGAATTCAATTAAACGAAATGATACAAAATGCATTTTATTATACATAGAATCTCCAATTTAATTCAGTTATTAATTTGGGTTGAATATTAAATAATTTCCTTTTTTAAAATTTTGAGGAAATTCGTCGGTGCATGTTACAGGACAA
Source organism: Olea europaea var. sylvestris (assembly GCF_002742605.1). Lineage (NCBI taxonomy): Eukaryota > Viridiplantae > Streptophyta > Magnoliopsida > Lamiales > Oleaceae > Olea > Olea europaea. The sequence continues at coordinate 57,230 of NW_019244837.1, read as the reverse complement.
GGTTTTTGAAATTTGAATTAATTTCGATAAGTGAAGGGGGTAAGCGATGTGAACGATGAATTTGTATTAAAGGACACTAGTTGAATACGGGTAGACTCAAACAATAGTTATTGCTACTTTAATAATGGTCGGTTTTGAGGGTGTTCGGGCAACGTGGTTGCATAGGATTCCACAATCATAGAAGCACCACAAATTATTGATTCGTGTAAAATTTGTGCTTATTCAGTAACGATAGTATAATATTCTTATGAAATATTAATCTACAATATATTAAAAGTGAGGATTATGAAAAATCTTTTGATTACTGATTTTTATCCTTACACATTTAGCTTTGGGTCCAATATATCCTCATTTATCCTTATATTTTTAATTTTACATTTTTATGTTTTATGGTCAATAATACCCTTAAAATTAAATTTATTTCAACTAAATTCAATTATTATTAAAATTAACATTACTTATTTTTTAAAATTAAGTCAATTAATATCCACTAAACACTATTATTACTAATTATCAGTATATGATTAATAAAAATTTATATAAAAATAAAATAAAAATTATAACAATACTACATATATAATTAACATGAAATGGCATAGACTATTAAGTCAATTAATATTAATATATAGAATTTATAAAAATAATAAAATTATATATAGAATTAATTTTTTTAAACCTAATATTACATATTAAAAGAATACTGCATTCCTAAAAGATTCTATTGGAAATAAAACATAATTATTAAAAAAAATCGTTACCTAACATTCATTTTATAATTATTAGATGAGAAGTCATTTTCTAATAATCCATCACATCTTTAATCATCATTAATTTACAATAATTTGATAAACTAACATATTTCAATAACTTGTGTGAATAGATTATAAACATTTGATTTCACATTTTACTTTTACATGTTTATATTTATGATGAACAACATTCTTAGTATTCAATTTATTTCAATTGTTACTAACTATTGGTACATAATTAATGAAAACATTATTATAGTCAATTAAAAGAAATTACAATAATACTATTTATATATAATATTTAACTTGAACCGGCGTATTTTATTAAGTCATTTAATATTAATAAATAGATTTTATAAAAAAAATAATTACACAATTAAATTTTTACAAACCTAATAATACATATTAAAAATAGTATTGCTTATCCAAAAAATTTTATTGAAAATAATAAATTCAATCCATAATTACAATCTTTTATTAATCAAATACATAATTATAGAACATTTCATAGTCAATAATATATATATTTTGCAATGAATTGATATTTTTTTATAAGAATTTTAGACCAAATGAAGGAAATAAATGAGAAAAATTATATGAGAACTTCCTTACTATTCATGCCTCAATTATGAGTTTGTCATCCATAATCCATCATTCACAGATCACATATTGAGTACGTGTTTATAAATTATTTTCTTTTCTATCTTACTTTCTCTAAGCAATAGTTGATGTGTAACATGTCAGTAACTAATATCAATTTATTAATCAAAATTATATTATTTTTATGATGATAGTAAATCCAAATGTGGCATCTTTTAATTAAAACAATGGCCAATCTTTTTTACAGGACACAACAACCAATCATAGATTCTTTATTTATAATTTTTGTTTATGATGAAATTTTCGATAGTGTAAATTATGTGAAGATTTATTATACTATATAGTTTATTTTGAATTTATTTTCTACAATTACTCTATTTTCTAACCAAAATTTACGTGCATCCGGTTATCCAATTCAATGCAATTTTTATTTTTATTTTGCTCAACTTTAATTTTGTATATTTTGTCTTTGTAATATTCATTAATTAATGGACATGCTTTTCTCCTTATTTTTACAATTTTACAGTATGTAAATATTAGTTTTGAAGAAGCGAAAATTCTAATGCTACATTTTTACTTGCAAGGAATTTATGTATGAGTTGTTAATTATCCGTCATTTGACTCCCATTATTTGGTATTATAATTTTTGGAATAGTATTTTTTTTAGAGTGGTTGAAAAAGAAGGAAATTTTTTTGGTTTATGTGTAATATTATTTTATTGAAGAATGTATGGTTAAAAGGAAGAAAGAGAAAAATGTATTATAAATTTAATATGGCTCAAAAGGGACTTAGTTTGAAAAGAGGTTTAGTGCTTATTGAAATTTGCATTTTTTTTTCACTTAAATATTGGATAAGAGGAAAAATTATCAAAATCTAAAGTTAGATTCTCCCAAGTTTCGGATGATCTATTCTCAGAATTTTTAACGCTCACAAGTTTGTTTCAATACACATTTTCATAATATATTTAATAATTGTTGAGTTATTAATCTTATTAATTATAGCCATTTTCGTAATTTACAATCACTTAGTATTGTTATCATTAATTCATAGAAAAAAAAAATCCTTTTTTTTTTTTTTAACTAAATCATGACTGCTAATCATTAAGGCTCCTAACTTTTTTCCCCCCTAATATTTGGTTTTGACACAAAATTATAGTGAAAAATTAATTATGTAAATCATTTAATTACATAATCAAATAGTTAAAGTTTTATGTCCCATCCCACAATTTGTTGTTTAAATATTTTGATATTTTAAAATTTTGTAGGCATTTCATTTTATTTTTTTTGTCAATTATAACGATAGAACATTAGTCATATTATCATACTAAAAAGTGAATATTTTAATTTTAATGTCATCATATTAAAATAGTGTTATACGATATGCTAAAAATTGTAAGTATCGTTGATGCTTATTAAAGTTATGTTATATATAAATAGTATGAAATATATTAACATTATTAAACACGGAAGATCTTAAATTTGACTTAATAACTTTGTTTAATTTATAAATTCATTTGTTTGTATCATATTAAGTGCAAAGCATGTTTAAAAAATGAACTTTTAATTTTAAGTTCTTACCGATTATTTTTATATTTTTTATTATCATCTACTTTCAGCTTTCACAAAATTATTCAAAGAGAGGTGCATGTCTCCAATGATAAAAATCTAATCGAATCGAAATAAATCAAATATGTTTACTTGAATTTAGATAAACCAAAGCAAGTGACTAATGTGTCACTACTTTCGACAAATTAAATGAGGGATAACTTTTTATATTTTGTGATTTTGGATATATTTAATTAATATAAATTATGCATAAATTTTTGCATTTTAATATTCACATGTATACATACTTTACTTTTTAAATTTAATTTGACATATTTATATTCAAACAATAAGATAAGAATTTTGTTACGTTAAAGTAAGAAATTTATAATGTATTTGAAGTTGCCATTCAAAATAAAGAAGAAACGATTAAAGTTCAATTTTATTTAAGTATGCCAATTATTTGCAGATGTGGTAGAATTTAATAATTTTTTGACATGTTTGCTTATTGTCAATTCAATTCAATATTTGATAATTTTAGTTTTTCATTCTCAAGGTATGTTCCTCATTTTTTATTTAATCTTTTGTGTGGAATCTAAATACAAATCGATTGTATCAAATGGCTAAATATATTGTTGTCAAATAGTGTTCCACCCTATAAGTTAATATTGAAAAGAAATTGTATAGTGATGCTCTTAAGGAATATATACACATCTAAAGATCTTTACAACAGAATAGAAATGATTTGTTGTGATTTTAAATAGCATATTTCCCATCAGAAATAATCGTTGGACAATATGCTGATAAATAAATAAGTTTTCCTTCAGCTCATCCCATTAACTACGTCAAATGATTAAGGATATTCATTCAAATTCAAGAGAAAATAATTTTCAATATATCTATGCTTGCAATTACCATTAACAATGCTCAAGGACAAATAATGTCTACTGTTGAAATATACATTTATAAACATGTATTATCTTTTGAGCAACCATATCTTGCACTTTTTTGGGGACTTTAATGCAAACAACAAAAGTCTTGATAAAAGGCTAAAAATAGAAAATAGAAAGAAAAGAAATTGTAGGACGATGACAAAAAATATTGTGGAAAAAGAAATTTTAATCTAATAAAAATGTTAATTTTTCCAACCTTTCATATCATATACATAATTTCATAAAAATTGTTATTCATATATATTGTTTTTAACAATTTTAATTTTTCTTTAACAATATCAATTACATCAACTGCTTTCAAAAACATTATACATACTTAAAAAAAATATTGTGTGTATCATTCATTTAATACATAAGATGTGCAATGTATGTGCTTAATACTAATTTAAATAAATTGTTTACCAGCTCATCTGGAGCACCTCTGGGTCTGTGAGGTCACCTTTTAAAACATGACTGACTTAAATATAAATTTATTGAAAAATACACACTTTTGGCGCAGTGTAGTGATTTTTTAACATAGATAAATAGCATTTGTTAACGTGTTATAATAAAACTAAGAAAAGATAGAAAACAATAATAGTGAATTGAAAGAGACAAAATTAAATTATATATTTTATTGAGAACAAAATCCTATAAATTGTTTATAGGTTATAATTAGGCTTTACGGTTACAATTAAAAGGCAAAAACAAGTATAAATTTATTTAGATCATTTTTTTTTGGCTGACATATTATGGAGAAAGAAAAGTAATTATTTAATTATTTTTTAAATTAATGATTTCTGCTTGAAAAAGTTACTATTAATCAAAATTTATTCCTCTCTAAAATCTCAAAATTATTAGGCCCTATTCGTCACAAGGGGTTGTAGGAATTGGTTCAAATATAAAATGAAAAGGTGTGTAAAAATTGGTTCAAATATTAAATGAAAAGGTATGTAAAAAATGGAAAATGAAAATGTGTGACTACGTGTTAACTTCGACCAAATATTCAGACTTGATCCAATGGTCAAATTACAAAAGTAAATAGACCAACTTATTCTCCTCGTTGAGTAGATCGTCGTGGTATATTTGGAATCTCGAAACCAATTCCGGATGAATGAGAAATTGCGGACCAAAATTGGAAAAAATGAAGTATTGCAACTTTTCGAAAGGTGCAGGTTTTGGCCAAGTGTTGCAACTTTTTTGAAAGGATGCATGTTTTGGCCAACACTACTTCATTTGCACCCTTTTTACATCTATAAATAGAACCCTATGGACATGATTTTGGGTACACAAATTGCATTGAGCATTCATTCTTCTCTTACAATTCTCTTCTTTCTAATTTTATAGCATTTCATACATTTCATTTGTAGAGGAAAAATTCTTTCTAAAGTTCGTCGGTTTCTTGTGGTTTGAAGTGCTGCTACCACAAGTTGTGAATCCATTGTATATTGGGAGACACGTGCCATTCACCGTGAGCACCGTGGCGGGGCAATTTGTCTTAAGGAAAGAGATAACGTCTCGCTTTGGATTATTCTCTATTTCTACTCCTTCTTAATCCTTGTTTTGCGTAATCTTTATACGGAAACTTTGTCCAAATTTTCATTCATATAAATTGTGTTTTGATCACGCTCTTGCGAGTTAAAACTGGCCAAACAACTATATCAAAAATTAACCCTTACATAACCCTTTTTATAAGTTGTCTCCAACAATCTTAAGACAAATTTGTGTGTCTTTGTGGTTGGACAAACATTACTTTGTTTGAATAGTACTTTGTGTACTATTCCTCCACCGATATTATCATCATTTTGTTGAACTTCTGTTTGTGTAACAGAAATGACTACCAACGGGATTTCGTCAAGTCAAAATGGTTTCAATAATGTGGTACCACCCATGGCTATATTGTTGCATAATACTACTATCCCACATGGGGAAAAGCCGAAAAAATTTGCAGGAGTAGACTTCAAGAAGTGGCAACAAAAGATATTGTTTTATCTTACCACTCTTAATTTGGCTAAATTTTTAAAGGAAACTGCACCGGCTATACAAGAAGGAAAAAATAATCGTGAATCGATTATTACTTTGGATGCATGGAAACACTCGGACTTCCTATGTAAGAACTATATCCTAAACGCATTGGATAAGACACTATATGGGGTGTATAGCTCAAAGGAATCAGCCAAGGAATTATGAGATTCTTTGGAGACAAAGTACAAGATCGAGGATGCTGGAACAAAGAAGTTCATTGTTGGCAAATTTTTGTACTACAAGATGGTGGATTCCAAAACTGTAATTAGTCAAGTGCAAGAGATTCAAGTCTTGTTACACGACATCCATGTAGAGAAAATGGAATTGAGTGAATCATTCTAAGTGACTGCCATTATTGAGAAACTCCCTCCTAAATGGAGAGATTTCAAAAATTACCTCAAGCACAAACGCAAGGAAATGAATTTGGAAGAATTGATTATGCGCTTGAGGATTGAAGAGGACAATCGGAAAATCGAACGGAGGCCGGTTGATCAAGATGTGGCAAATTTTGTTGAAATGGAACCAAAGGCAACAAACAAGAAATGAAAGGCTCCCAATTATGCATCGTGAAAAGACAATTCCAAGAAGGCTAAGAAGTTCAAAGAGAATTGTTACAACTGTGGCAAGGCTGGACATCGTTTAAGTGAATGTCGAAAGCCAAAAAAGAATGCTCAAGCCCACATGGTTGCAAATAACACTCTATTCGATGGACTGCAAGAAATGAGTTTATCTGCAGTAGTGTTCGAATGTAACATGATTGGAAATACTAGAGAATGGTGGATTGACACGGGCACTACTCGCCATGTGTGTGCAGACAAGGGGATGTTCTCCAACTATCAAGAATTGAATGGGGAACAACTATACATGAAAAATTCTGCAAGTTCCAAAGTTGAAGGACAAGGCAAAGTCACTTTGAAGACGACATCAGGGAAAGAACTCGTTCTCAACAACGTCCTACATGTACCGGATATAAGAAAGAATTTAGTGTCCGGGTCTCTACTTAGCAAGAATGGTTTTAAACTTGTATTTGTATCAGATAACTTTATGTTGTCTAAAAATGAGATGTATGTAGGGAAATGATACATGTGTGATGGAATGTTCAAATTGAACGTTCTTACAATTGTACGAAAGCAAGTCGTTATGAATAAAACTATAAATTTTGTTTACTTGCTTGAACCTTCATGTTTGTGGCATAGTCGATTACGATATGTGAATTACAAATCGTTGCGCAAACTAATGAATCAAAGTTTAATTCCAGTGCATAAAATCAATCCTAATCATAAATGTGGAATATGTGTTGAAGTAAAATTGGCTAAAACACCGTTCCATTTAATACAAAGGAACACAACCCCTTTTGAATTGATCCATAGCGATATATGCGATCTAAAATTTGTACAAACTCGAGTTGGTAAGAAATACTTTGTGATATTTATTGATGATTGTACAAAGTTTTGCTACGTCTTTCTTTTGAGAACTAAAGACGAAACCTTAGATGCATTCAAAACCTATAAGGCTGAAGTTGAAACACAACTTGAAAAATGAATAAAGAATATTTGTAGTGATAGAGGAGGTGAATATGGTGCACTGTTTGAAGACTTTTGTTGTGAACATGGAATTGTTCATCAAACAACGGTACCTTACTCTCCTCAATCAAATGGTGTTGCAGAACGCAAAAATTTATCACTTAAAGAAATGATGAATGCCATGTTAATAAGTTCAGGTTTACCACATAACATGTGGGGGAGGCTATTTTAACGGCAAATAGTCTTTTTAATAAAATACCTCTTAAAAAATGGAAGAGACACCATATGAACTATGGAAATGTCATCCTCCATTCGACCAATACTTGAAAGTGTGGGGGTGTTTGGCTAAGGTTGAGGTACCTAAGCCTAAACAAGTGAAAATCGGTCCTAAAACGATAGATTGCATATTTATTGAAAACGCCAATAATAGTAGTGTATATCGATTTCTTGTACACAAATTCGAAAAACAAGACGTACACGAAGGGACCATAATTGAATCAAGGAATGCGACATTCTTTGGAAATATTTTTCCTTACAAAGATAAGGAAAATACGAGTTCTAACAAAAGAACATATGAAACCACCAATGGAACTTCAAATGAGGAAGAACCAATGCGTAGTAAAAGGGCTAGGACTTCCAAGACATTTGACCCAAATTTTCCAACCTATATGGTAGACGATGATCCAAAGACTTTCAATGAAGTAATGTCTACACCGAAAGCACCGCATTGGAAAGAAGCTATTAATAATGAGATAGATTCTATAATGCAAAACCATACATAGGAGTTGGTTGATTTACCTCCCGATAACAAGCCTTTAGAATGCAAATGGATATTCAAAAAGAAATTGAAAACTAACGGATCCATTGATAAATATAAGGCTAGATTGGTTGCTAAATGATATAGACGAAATGAAGGACTTGATTTCTTTGATACCTACTCACCCGTGACTAGAATCACGTCGATAAGGTTGTTAATTGCAATTGCGGCAATACACAATCTTGAGATTCATCAAATGGATGTAAAAACAACATTCCTAAACGGTGAGTTAGAAAAGGAGATTTACATGGAGCAACATGAAGGTTTCGTTTCTCCTAACTAAAAACACAAAGTGTGTAAACTTGTTAAATCCTTTTATGGGTTAAAACAGGCTCCTAAACAATGGCACCAAAAGTTTGACAAAACAATGTTGTCAAATGGATTCTAGATCAACGAATGTGACAAATGTGTATATATTAAGCATACACCATATGCCTACGTAATTGTTTGTCTATATGTGGACGACATGTTAATAATGGGCAATAGTCACGAAATGTTGTTTAACACCAAAAAGATGTTAACAAAGCATTTCGATATGAAAGATATGGGTGTGGCAGATGTAATCCTAGGGATTAAAATCTCTAGAACGCAGGATGAAATTGTACTTTCACAATCTCACTATATAAAAAAAGTACTTAAGGAGTTTGACGTTTTTTAGGAAAGTCCTGCGAAAACTCCTCTTAATCCGAGTATGCACTTAGTCAAGAATACGGGAGAAAGCATATCACAACTAAGGTATTCACAAATAATTGGCAGTCTTATGTATATTACAAACTGCACTCGATCGGATATTGCTTTTGCAGTGAATAAAATTAGTAGATTTACAAGTAATCCAAACCGTGATCATTGGAAGGCTTTGACGAGGGTTTTAAGGTACTTGAAGTATATTTTAACCTATGGATTACACTTTACAAAATATCCTACTGTACTAGAAGGATATTGTGATGCGAATTGGATATCCGATATGAAGGATTCCAAGTCCACTAGTGGTTATGTATTCACCATTGGTGGAGCTGCTGTATCATGAAAATCAACAAAGCAAATGTGCGTAGCTCGATCAACGATGAAATCTAAGTTTATTGCTTTGGACAAAGCTGGAGAAGAAGCAGAATGGCTTCGAAATTTCTTAGAAGATATTCCATGTTGGCCCAAGCCAGTACCTGGGATAAGTATACATTGTGATAGTCAATCAGCAATTGGAAGGGCTCGAAGCAGCATGTATAATGGTAAGTTTAGACATATTCGTCGTAGACACAACACCATTAAGCAACTGATCTCAAATGGCGTTATCTCCATAGATTATGTGAAATCAAAGGAGAATATTGCGGATCCACTGACGAAAAGTTTGCCTAGAGATCAAATGCGTTGTCTATCGAGAGGAATGAGATTAAAGCCTTCTAGGTAAGAGTTTTTGCAATGGTAACCCTACCTTGTTAACTGGAGATCCCAAGATCTTGATTCAAAGGGACAACTAAGTTGTGAAAATTCCATGAAGCACTTAGGATATTAGAATTCCTAACTCATTCTTATGATACTAAAATGCTTTCTGCAGGGTAAATAGAGGCTAAGATTATCTTTTAATGCTTTCTATATCTTGATTAAGTCAAGTGAATTAGGGCAGAATACTCTTAATAGGAGGTCACCTATGTAAGAGTGAAGTGGGGCCGCTTCGAATAAGAATTGTTTAAGGTTTGAATTCTTTAAACACTTACGAAACTAAGAAAGGTTTAGGGCCAAAATAAACAAGTCATGAGAACTAAGTACAGAATAGGGAAGATATCTGTGTGAGTACTATTGTCTTGACTTACACCAAAGGCTGAGTGGTTCAAGACCTATGGCTTACCAATTAGTCGAGTAAGTCCGATAATATTTCACTAAGTGAGGTTCAAGGCCAGAAACCACCATCCCTGATGCAGTATTTTTTCGCACCCTCTCTACATTACATCATATCATCGCATTTGCATATACATATCCGAATTTCCATTCATGTAGGGGATTGTAGGAATTGGTTCAAATATAAAATGAAAAGGTGTTTAAAAATTGGTTCAAATATTAAATGAAAAGGTATGTAAAAAATGGAAAATGAAAATGTGTGACTACGTGTCAACTTCGACCAAATATTCGGACTTGATTCGATGGTCAAATTACAAAAGTAAATAGACCAACTTATTCTACTCATCGAGTAGATCGTCGTGATATATTTGAAATCTCGAAATCAATTCCGGATAAATGAGAAATTGCGGACCAAAGTTAGAAGAAATGAAGTATTGCAACTTTTCGAAAGGTGCAGGTTTTGGCCAAATGTTGCAACTTTTTTGAAAGGATGCATGTCTTGGCCCACACTACTTCATTTGCACCCTTTCTACATCTATAAATATAACCCTATAGACATGATTTTGGGTACACCAATTGCATTGAACATTCATTCTTCTCTTGCAATTCTCTTCATTCTAATTCTATAGCATTTCATATATTTTATTTCTACTCATTCTTAATCCTTGTTTTGCGTAATCTTTATACCGAAACTCTGTCCAAATTTTCATTCATATAAATTGTGTTTTGATCACGCTCTTGCAGGTTAAAATTGATCAAACAACTATATCAAAAACCAATCCTTACGTAACCCTTTTTATAAGTTGTCTCCAACAAGGGGCAGCGAGGAGGAGAAGAGACAAGCCTGGCTCCAACCATATGATACGGACTAGTCATGTTATATATCACATATAATTCTGCCAAAACTATGAATAGTCAGCAATAAAAACAAGAAACCCAACAAATTTTCGTGGGATAATGAGTATCTCCATATAATATATAGAAAAATTATCACACACATATCAATACCAACATTTCTCTCTGTGCTAAGGCAGTGTGATATTCAGAAATTCTCATTTTCAAGTTTCCATACTTGAATCAAGACTCTAAAATGATCCTATACTTCCTATTACCATCTCTATCTGCTATTTTCTTTTTCCTGATTTTGAACCAGAAAAGATTGGTGAAGAAATCCTTTCTTCCACCAGGTCCTCCACGTCTGCCATTCATTGGAAATCTGCTCCAATTTGATACCGCCTCTCCTCGTCTATATCTATGGAAACTTGCAAAGAAATATGGTCCTCTTATGTCCATGAAGCTTGGTTCCAGGCCAGTACTAGTGGTTTCTTCAGCAAAAATGGCCAAAGAAGTACTTAAAACCCATTATCTCACTTTCTGTAGCAGGCCTAAATTTCTTAACCTTCAAAAATTATCCTACAATGGTTCGGATGTAGCTTTCGCGCCTTACGGAGAATCTTGGAAGGAAATAAGGAAAATCTGTGTTCTTCATCTCTTAGGGAATAAACACGTGCAATCCTTTACCCCGGTTCGAGAAGATGAAGTTTTTTCTATGATCAGAAGGATATCGGATTTGGTGCGTTCAAATCATGATCAACTTACTAACTTAAGTGAAATAGTATTGTCTTTCACAAGCAGTTTAATCTGTAGAATTGCTTTTGGAAAGAAGTTTGATGATCAGGAAGGATCAGTAGTTAAGAAGTTTGATGAACTTATGTATGAAGCTCAGGCTATGCAGGGTGGCTTATTTGTTTCTGATTACTTACCTTCATTCAGTTGGGTGGATAAACTCTCTGGTATGGCAACTCGACTCGAGAAGACATTCCTAAACATGGATTCATTTTATCAAGAACTCATCGACGAGCACCTGAAGCCTAACAGGTCGAAATCGATGAATAAGGATATTCTTGATCTCTTGATCCAGCTAAAAGAAGAACAATCATGTTCACTGGAGCTCACCCTGGATCATATAAAAGCAGTACTCATGGTAAGTAATCAGCTTTCAATAGTGTTGGTTCAACATATAAAAGTTTGTCTTTGGACAATGTTTAAATTAGTAACCGTACATAACTTTCAAAATAAGTAACTTACATGTTTTTTGTGCTACCCGATAGAATATATTTGTTGGTGGAACGGACACGAGTGCAGCAACGATAATTTGGGCAATGACAGGCCTGATAAAGACTCCAAACGCGATGAAGAAAGTACAGGAAGAAATCAGAGATCAAGTTGGAAATAAAGGTCGAGTGGACGAAGATGATTTGGGGAAACTTCCCTATCTGAAGGCAGTAATAAAGGAGACTTTGAGATTGTACCCTCCAACTCCACTTCTATTGCCAAGAGAAACAATGAAAAGCTGCGTTATAGAGGGATATGAAATCCGACCCAAAACCATAGTTTACGTCAATGCATGGGCCATTGCAAGAGATGCTGAGTATTGGGAAAATCCCACGGAATTCTGGCCTGAAAGATTCTTAAATAGTTCTGTTGACATCAAAGGTCAGGATTTCGAGTTTATCCCATTTGGATCCGGTAGGAGAAACTGCCCCGGGATGTCTCTAGGACTTGCAACGGTGGAGCTTGCACTTGCCAATCTTCTCTACTCTTTCGACTGGGAATTGGCTCGTGGGATGAAGGCCGAAGATATTGACACAGACGTTTTACCAGGAATTACAATGCATAAGAAAAATGCACTTTGTCTTGTGCCTAGAAACTACTTGTGCAAATAGTGCTCGGTCAGGAAAGATTTCAGCTTTCAACTACGTAAAATATAGTGAATTGGTGTGTACCCTTTGAGGTTTGTTGATTGTTGGCATTGTTTCATTGTGAAATGATGTTTCTTAGCATTTGTACTCTTCTCCTTGTATGCTAGACTGATTAAATTCAAAATAAGTACTTAATCTACAGTTTCCCTTGTCAGAGAAGATCAATACATGTTTCCTTTTTTTTCTGGTCATGTTTTAATTAGGATTGTTCTTGTTAAGCAGATATTCATATTCTGCTATCAAACCATAGAGAGAATTCCTTGTGAACATAACTCCTTCAGATATTAGTTCTGTATTGAAAGAGAACTCTCAGGGTCCATTTGATTGTAAAGATGGAATTGAATTGAATTGAAAAAGAATTTCGGGAAATTGAATTACCTAGAAATTGTTTTACTGAGAATTGTAAATTATTGTTTTTGATTAGTGTTGACACATAAAAATTCAGCCCAAATCGAACGGCCCAAGGAATGAAGCCCAATTGGAGGATTCCCAAATCAGATAGCCCAAAGAACGAAGCCCAATCAAACAATTCAAGATGAAGGTCCAAATAGGGAGGCCCAAGAATGCGGTAACACCATTGCCCAAGTTTGCAAGTCGCCCAGAATCTGAGCAAATGGAGTGTCATGCAGTCGCCCGGAGCTGTTACTCTATTCTCGCCCAAACCTTCGAGTTGCCCAAGGTCTTAGCAAACACGAAGTGTTGTGGTTATCAAGAAGTGTAGTTATCAAAGCAGTTATTAAAGTAGCCCTATCACGTTTCACGATTCAAGGAACTTAATTGAAGACGGTTGAACGACAAAGAGTAATGGCAGTAGTTAGAAAAGGTAGTTCCATGACAAGTTGGCCATTACGAGGAAAGTGGGCAGTTATAGAACGATCCAATAGTTTTTGGGCGGTTGATCAAAAAGAGATCATCCGGGGAGTATAAAAGGAAGGAAGGACATAGAGCAAAAGCACCGAATCAAAAACTCTCGAACAGAGAACATGTAACTTTAAATTTCTTAGCTTAGATTTAAACACTTCTTTCAGTAACTCGTGTGCTTGCGCCCCTTGGAGGTATTCTGTTTTTAATTTCCGATTGTAAAGTCATCGCCAATAAAGAACACCCCTTTTTGGGACTTTGTCTCAAGAGGTTTGTCCCTTACACAATCGTTTGATCCCTTTTAATTGTTAGCGACTAACCCGCGCGAAACAATTTGGCACGCCTGGTGGGACAGTGGTGTTTGGTGTTGAAAATACAAAAGGTGAAACAATATGCCTCAGAGATCCGATAAGAAAGCAGCAAGTCAGGGAGGAATCCAGTCTGTGATCGAGCGATATGAGGAGCAGCATGCCTCTCCAGGAACAGATGGACAGAATTCGAGCAGTAATAGTCGTTACGAACCAATGACAGAGTTGAGTCCTCGAACCATGTGTGCATTACTTGGAGAACTCACACAAGATGTCGTTGAACAGGCAAATCTTCGAAGTATTCATAATATGAAAAGATTTACCCAAAATGGGAATGCACATTATGACAACATGACCAAACAACTAAACATTTTGAATGAAATGATGAATAAGTTAGTAGGCCAAATATGTCAACCGGTTATACCTCTTGCAAATCACTTTCAAATTAGGACAATTGTGGGACATAATCCCTCAGTCCTAAATCCGAATCAAGGGGTAGAACCACTTTCTGGTCCCTCTACTTCAAACCAAGGGGGTGTTGCAGTGCCAAATCAGAACAATGGTAGTGGTATGCCTAACTTGGGGGGTAATCCAAATATAAGAGATAATGTCCTAAACAATGGACAGAATACCCCACGTGTTAATGAGAGAATAGATGTTCAGGCTAATGGTAATGACCCTAATCATGATAACTTTGTTGCCAATCAAGGGCCAAACATCAGGCCTCATGTAAATCAACCGGTTAACCAACCTGTAGGAATTCCATATAACCCTAACGTCATGTCGAGGAATCAGATTATGGAAATCGTACAGGATCAGATGACTTTTGGGGTGCGTCCCGTCATTAGGCCGACTTATGCAAAGCAATATCCTGATTGGGTAGACCAAGCATATCCATGGCCTAGAGGGTATAAAGTGCCAGAATTCTCACTGTTTACCGGTTTAGGAGAGGTGTCTACTCTAGAACACATAGGGCGATTCACATTGCAAAGTGGTGATGTAACCGATTACCATAAAATGAGGCTTTTTCCTAGTTCATTAACAGGAGTAGCTTTCTCCTGGTTCATCAACTTGCCAGCGAACTCTGTTCAAACATGGCAACAATTGGAACAG
>NW_019244837.1:39705-40965 GCF_002742605.1 Olea europaea var. sylvestris | reverse complement strand
AAGAAGAAGAAAGGGAGGACAACGAAGGAGAAACTTGCATGCTGGAATGTGAAAAATGCCAGACTTCTAGAGAGGCCTACAACGATGAAGAAGACGACGGGATGACAGACATTGAAGAAGAAATCGACCTAGAAGCAGAAGGAAGAAGGAGAGGAGTATCGCGCAATACTCTGTTGAAGCAAATACATCGAGAGGGAGTTCGCGAAGTAGACTTGTTGGGAGAACCATTTGGGCGTCCTTTCGATTTCTACGTACTGTACGGGACACCCAAAAGGAAGAAGAGAGTGTCTCGCTCTGAAAAGTATGAATCACCTCCAAGAATAATGCTCCTTCCCCCAGGTTGGATAACTGATGAGGAAACATTAGAAAAAAGTAAGAAGGAAATTCAGGAGACAGAGGATTAGCGCGACATGCTGCACGTCGACTTATCATAGGGGGATAATTCGACAGAAAACAAGCTGAAAGTAGAAATAGAGGCCGCCGAAAAAGTTATTTTTAAATGGCCAGCCATGAAATTGGTTAAACACTTGAGGCCATTGTACGTTAAAGCTCTAGTTAACGGCATCCCTATGACAAAAGTGCTTGTCGACAATGGAGCAGCTATAAACACCATTCCATCTAGGATGATGAGGAAGTTTGCAAAGACAGAGGGTGACATGATTCCAACAGAAGTTATCCTTACGAGTTTCAACGGAGGAGCAACTTCAGCTAAGGGAGTTATGCCATTGGACATAACTATAGGAACGACTACTAGGACCACAGTCTTTGTAATAGATGGTCCTACTAGTTACAATGTATTACTAGGAAGAGATTGGATACACGGAAGTCGCTGTATACCCTCATCGCTCCATCAGTGCCTGATCTTTTGGAATAACAAAGGCGAAACAGAGGTCGTACATGCCGATCATAGGCCTTTTGTTGTGGAAGCAAACTCGGTGGAAAAGTTCATGTACGAAGGAAACTATGGACCTGTCCGGGTAGTACAAGATGGTGAAGAAACTCAAGTTGTCGCGCAAAGTGAAGAGCCATTTTCAGTGGACGCACTCACTGAAATGTTCAGACAGATGAGGCCAAATATAGTGGCCCTAGAAGAGCCAGTAATTGGCAAAAGAATAATCAAGGAGTCTTGAATGAGTTCTAAGCAACAAGAGCAAAAGGCCGATATTCAGGCCTTCAAAGCCAAATTAATGACTTTCAATAAAGAATGCAAAGATAAGACGAAAGAAGAGGTAGCCCTGAAAGCGTTGAAAGACAAATTAG
>NW_019244837.1:29799-39179 GCF_002742605.1 Olea europaea var. sylvestris | reverse complement strand
AGGGGCAACTTATCAAAGGGCAATGAATTTAATCTTTCATAATATGATAGGCAAATTTGTTGAAGTGTATGTAGATGACATAGTAGTCAAGTCCATTAAAGAAGAGGACCATTTCGAACAGTTAAGATGTTCTTTTGAGTGAATGAAGCAATATAAGCTAAAGTTGAATCCCTTAAAATGTGCATTTGATGTTAATGCAGGGAATTTTCTTGGTTTCTTGGTACACAAAAGAGGGATTGAACTTGATAAAAATAAAGCGAAGGCCATTTTAGAGGTCAAACCACCTAGCAACAAAAAAGAATTGCAAATGTTTCTAGGCCAAGTAAACTTTTTAAGACGCTTTATTTTTAACTGTGAAGGGCGAACTAAAGTCTTTTCGCCGCTCTTAAAGCTGAAAAATCAGGACGAATTCGTCTGGAAAGAAGAACATCAAAAGGCTTTTGAAAGCTTGAAGACATATTTATCAAGTCCACCAATGTTGGTGTCACCAATCCAAGGACGGCCAATGAAAGTGTACGTATCGGCTGAAAAAAAATCAATAGCTGGAATGGTCGTACAGGAAGACCAATTTGGTGAAGAAAGGGCAATTTACTACTTAAGTAGACGGTTAACAAAATGTGAATGTAATTACTTTGCTATCAAAAAATTATGTCTTGCATTGTATTTCACATGTACAAAATTAATAGTTTATTTACGGTCCGTAACCATTTATTTAATTTCTAAAGTAAATTTAGTTAAGTATATGTTCTCGCGCCCTATTTTACACCAAAGGGTAGGCCTTTGGATATTAGCTTTATCAGAATTCGAGATACAATATATACCTCAAAAGACAGTCAAAAATCAGACTTTGACTAACTTTCTAGCCGATCATCCATGCCTTGACATGCTTGAAGAAATTGAATTAGAAATCAATTCGTTTGAGCTAAAACCTTGGGTGTTGTATTTTGATGGGTCAAAAATCTCTAAAGGTGCAGGAGTAGGAGTAACATTGATTAATCCTTTAGGGATTTGCTATAAGTTCGCATTCACTTTAGACAGAATGTGCACCAACAATCAGGCCGAATATGAAGCTTTAATCGTAGGCCTAGAACTAATGATAGATATGGGAGTAAGAAATGTGATCGTTAGGGACGATTCTCAATTGGTAATTCACCAATTGATTGGTGATTTTAAATGCCAAAGTGATTCCATTATAAGTCAATATGAGATCGCCCAAGAATTGTTAGAAGAATTCGACCAAGTAGAACTTCAATGCGTTAATAGGATATATAACGACGTGGCAAATGAGTTAGCCCAAATGGCCTCAGGGTACTCAAAGGTTTTGAATTGGAAGTTTACTTGTGAGTATGGAACCATATTGCCCGTGACTCAAAGAAGGGCGAGAAAGATTGAACTTCACTGCATACAAGATGGAGATGCAATGGATTGGAGAACAGAGATTAAAAGGTTCCTTAAAGAACCTAATGGAGGGATTAGTAGGAAAATGAAACTGTGTTTGCTGAACTATACACTAATAGATGAAGAGTTGTTTAAGAAACGCTCTGATGGTGTATTGCTAAAGTGTGTAAGTTTGCAAGAAGCCAGGACGATCATGGCTGAGGTGCACGAAGGGATATGTGGAGCTCATCAAGCTGGCCAAAGGATGAGATGGTTAATTATTAGGAGTGGATATTTTTTGCCAAAGAAGAGAGAATTATGCGTTCAGTATGCAAAGAGTTATTTAGCATGCCAAAAGCATGGTTCAATACAAAGGGCCCCAGCACGAGAGATGGCACCTATTATTAAACCTTGGCCGTTCAAGGGTTGGGCGATAGACCTGATAGGGAAGATTTATCCCCCATCGTCCAAGCAACATACTTTTGTTATAGTTGCAACGGACTATTTCACCAAGTGGGTAGAGACGGTACCTTTGAAAGAGATCACCCAAAAGAATGTCATAGAGTTTATCCGTGATCACATCATTTATAGGTTTGGAATTCCACAAACGTTGATGGTAGATCACGGAACATCTTTGAATGGGGATCAAGTGAACAAATTTTTGAGCGAGTTTGAGGTTAAATTAGTAAACTCCACACCATATTACGCTCAATCCAATGGACAAGCAGAATCTTCTAATAAGATTCTAAAAAATATCATCAGAAAGATGATAGACTTGGCACGAATGTCTGAACAATGCCTTGTGGGCTTATAAAACATCACCTCGGTCAAATACCAAAGTTACTCCTTTCCAACTTGCTTATGGACAGGAGGCCGTTTTGCCTATGGAAATCAACGTGCAATCAATTAGAGTGTGCTTGCAACATAAGTTGAATGATGATGAGTATACCGAATCATTAGTTCAAAATTTATTGGGGTTGGACGAATTAAAGTTGGACGTCTTAGATAGATTGCAAGTTCAAAAACAAAGAATGGCTAAGTTTTATAATAAAAAAGTCATAGCCAAGTCGTTCAGCCTGGGTGAACTAGTTTGGAAGACGATACTCCCTTTGGATAGCAAGGATCCAAAGTACGGGAAGTGGTCGCCCAATTGGGAAGGACCATACAAAATAAACAGTGTGTTGCCCAATGGAGCGTATCATTTGGAAGATTTAGATGGCACCAAGCACGTGAGATTCATTAACGGCAAATATTTGAAAAAATATGTTCCTTCTTTATGGGAATGTGAACAGATAAAAGCATAATCAGAACATGTTGAACGATTAAGGATAACAAGGTCAGAGCGAAATACGTTCAAATAAAGTCTTTTATTATCAAACGTTCATTACAAAGATGCGAAAATACAAATAATGGATGCTCTACAAACTACAATTAAAAGTAAGCTAATCTCCCAATCAATCGCCGAGTAAGAGGGTGGACTGGCCTCGCACCGCCTTCCTAAATGCATCGCTGCAATGGCGGGTAAAGAGTCTGAGAAGTACTCTCAGCAAGCAAGGTGGCCTGCAAGCATCCCAAAAATTGCCTTCTATCATTGAACTCCTTATAAAGGACAAAGAGACGATAGGAAGAACTTTGATGGGAAAAACTTTGCTGCTGGCCAAATAATATTTCCTATACCTCCCATACCAAATGTGACATCAAGGCAAATAGTAAAATGTGCGGACCAAACAGTCCATTTTTATAGAAGACGAAGGTTTTGGATTGGTTGTCAGAATGCCAAACAATGGCAACAAATTAGTTTCGAAGAAGAAAATGAAAATGAAGATGGAAGATGGAAAGTGCGAAGCATACGTACATTTATAGGGGATGGAGATGAAGAGATAGAATATGAGTAGTCACATTCTGCCTAGTAAATGGAATTAAGTAGCCCAAAGTCTTGGGAAAAGAGGTGGAAATATCAAGAGAAAATGTCCAAGATTTTTAGCACAAAGCAGTTAAATGCTTGAAGAATTGGGGATTAAAAGACAAACGTCAAATAAATGCACAAGAAGTTAACATATATGTTCATTAATGATGAACAAGGTTACAAAGGGAAAGTCAAATGCGAAATTACAAAAAGAAAAGTTAAGGCGTCATATGTCTTAATTACAGTCCACCCCACATTGAACGAATTCGTTCCCTAAGTTTTTCCCAATCCTCGTTCTGCCGAGAGGAAGTGATGTTCAATTCGGCCATGACATCATCATCAACTTCCAACTTCTTGTACTGCTCGACCAAAGACTTAGTTCGCTCAATTCCCTAGGAGGCGTTACGCTTTTTAGCAGCCATTCTCGCCTTGCAGTCGTCCATTTTGGCTTGAAGTTCCTTCATCTGAGCAGCCAAACTAACCATCAAATAGTTTTCAATCATGACTTCGGAAGAGATTTCTTTCAACTCGTCCTCAGCCTTGTTGATCTCCAGACGCAAAGACTCTTTTTCAGATACGGCGCGAAGATATTGAGTACTTTTAGCCTTTAGTTCAACATTCTTGGCCAGCAAGGAGAGGACCTCGAAATGGATAACTTTCAACGTCGCTTTAAAATCGACAGAAAGATTGAGCGACGGAAGTGTCAGTGCTTGCTCCAACTTCGCATTCAAATGCTCAAGCTTATCCTTGTGCCTGGCAACCCTAGCCTTACCAATGTCCATATCCATGAAGGACACGTATTCAAATATCGACTGCTTGAGGAACTTCAAATCTTCCTCTGAAGAAGTAGCAGGGCGACCAGATGGAGCAGGGCGAGATGTTTTGACTTGCCCCCAAGATGCGAACAAGTCTTGGATGGAACGCACAATCTTGTCAGCATCCTGCAAAGAAAATTGCCAATATTGAAGATTCTCACTACAACGAACAAGATGAAAATAAAAGTGAAGCAAAGATTACCTCATCAATAATCGTGGAAGATAGCATATCCTTAGCCAAGTCTACCACCTGTGACTCCACCATTCGTGAGGACTTCCCCTTATCTGAGCGAGAAGATGTTGCCACAACGGGCAGACTCATAGGAGCATCTTCAAAAACTCAAAAGCAACAAATCAGAAACCAATAGCACAAGTAAAGGTAAAGCATCAAAAAACTGAATTACCTTCTGCTTCGATGTTTGGGGGGTTGACGCCCTGGGAAGAAGGTGGCTCATCCATTGGTTGTGATGAGGATTCTGAGACTGAAGATGTCTCTTTAAGCGTAGTTCCTTCATCAGCTGGTTTGGATGAAGCAGCCTCAGCGGAAGATGATGGAGCAGGAGCTGCCGATACCAAAACCTTTAAAGGAGAGGCTGAACTTTTCTGAGAAGTCCAAATAAATCATGAGCACACAGAAAAGTTTCAAGTATAGAAAAGTATGCTTGTGGGTAAACCAATTTAATTACTTTCCTCCTGATAATAAGAGGGGTATCATCATCATCATCATCAACATCATCCTCCAGAATGGGAGATGCTGAAGCTGGCTGTTTGCGGCTTGGGGCACTTTTGGCTGCAGTAGGCTTGGCAGGGAGAGAAGAAGATGGACGAGTAGACTATTTACCGCGACAAGGAGGAGAAGGACTCCGGATGGACAAAGAAGTGACTAAAACAGGAGGAGGGGAAGAAATGCTCGGCTGGTCCAGTGAATGAAAGGCACGATTGGCATCAGTCTCAAACAATCTGCGCTTCACTGATGGCCAAAGCTGTTCAAAAAGGGGATGTATGGCATGACTAGAATTGAAAGGGGCTAATGAAAAATGGCTCGTCAAAAGAAGATTGCAAGCATTTATAACCTCTGCCTTCGCCTTATTGATAATATGGAAGCGGTCAATCAAGTTCCTTGAATAGCAAGGAGGAATAGGCCAGGTTTGGCCGAAACCAAGTTGGCGAGCAAAAAATTGGGGAGCATATATTTCTACCCCTGCCTTGGCATTGGTCCCAGTCAAAATATCATGAAATAACTCCCTCTCGATCAAAAACTGGATCCAAATGAGCAGAGAGGTGCTCGCGCTGTCTATAGTAGAGGGAGGATGCACATAGTCTGGAGTTAAAAAGAGAGGAAAAGAATAAAAGAATGAAAAAATGTCCATTCTAGACATATTTACAGGAGCCAAGGGCTAAATGGCTAGCCCATAGCAGCTAGCAGAAGAACGAGAAATTGATGGAGCACCAAGCAATGGAAAATAGGATCTCAACCACAGTTGAGTGAACCAAAGAGGTCCACTATCAGTGGGAGATGCACCATTCTTCAATTGAGTTTGAAGAGAAGTCATGCCTTTATAAAGGGCAGCCAAAAAGAAAGAACATAAATTCAAAGGCCTGCCACACGCCAATTCGTGCGCTATGGGTAAATAACTCAGGGAGGGCTTTATGCTTGGCACATACAAAACATATTTACAAAGCCAAATCAGAAGAAAGGCCACTCGCTCAGTATGGGAAGGCTCAGCGCTTGAATGGTTATGAAGGGTTTGCAGGCTTGAATAAGACTCGGTAAGATTTCTACCAAACTTTGGGGCGCCACCAGAAACCAAAATACCAGGAAAAATGGTATCGCCCAAAGGTGGCAGATTCACTAGGGCCCCAACATCCCTTAAAGTAATAGACATGGGGCCAAGAGGGAAAATAAAGGTATTATACTCAGAAGACCAAAAACTCAAAGCGATCGAAAAAAGTGCTGAATCAAAAGTAGGGGGTTGAAGAGAGATTTCTAACAAATCAGAAATCCTAGCATTATCAAAAAGTGCCTTAGTAGGACCATGGTCCACAAGGCGAGCATGCCACCTACGGAAAACTACATCAGATTTAGGTCAAGTGCGAATACCTCTTTCGCGAAGTGGCCCCAGCCGTAGAGAGTTTAGAAATGGAGGGCCTTGAGGACAAGGAAACAGCTGGCCCACCGCCGCCTATTCGACTGCCTCTGCATTGTTGAAGAAAGGACCTAGGTGGAACTCATTGAGTTCGACATTGGCAGGCGCGAGAAAGTTCGGAGTTATGTATGGACGACTCAGAAGTTTCTGAAAGTCATCAAAACTAAAGGAGTCGCCAGATTGAGATTGTGAAGTAGCCATTAGGGATGAAACGGAGTTTTTTCAGAGTTACGTAGCAGGGAAGCAAAAAGATGAACAGTAAATCTTGGGAGAGAAACGCGAAAAGTGAGGCGTGATTTAATGATGCAGTGAAATGGCTTGTTTGGGGGTTATAAGGGTTTGCAAAACGTCGCACCTTTTCAAACTATGGAAGAAAACAATGATTGAAATTTTTGAAAATTTCGAATGTTGCTGGAAACACAAAGTGAATATAGCAAAATTTAATAATTGGTATTAATTCTGCCATATTGGGGGGTAATTGTTGACACATAAAAATTCAGCCCAAATTGAACGGCCCAAGAAATGAAGCCCAATTGGAGGATCCCCAAATTAGATAGCCCAAAGAACGAATCCCAATCAAACAATTCAAGATGAAGGCCCAAATAGGGAGGCCCAAGAACGCGGTAACACCATTGCCCAAGTTTGCAAGTCGCCCAGAATCTGAGCAAATAGAGTGTCATGCAGTCGCCCAGAGCTGTTACTCTATTCTTGCCTAGACCTTCAAGTCGCCCAAGGTCTTAGCAAACATGAAGTATTGTGGTTATCAAGAAGTGCAGTTATCAAAGCAGTTATTGAAGCAGCCCTATCACGTTCCACGATTCAAGGAACTTAATTGAAGACGGTTGAACGACAAAGAGTAATGACAGCAGTTAGAAAAGGTAGTTCCATGACAAGTTGGCCATTACAAGGAAAGTGGGCAGTTATAGAATGATCCAGCAGTTTTTGGGCAGTTGATCACAAAGAGATCACCCAAGGAGTATAAAAGGAAGGAAGGACATAGAGCAAAAGCACCGAATCAAAAACTCTCGAATAGAGAACATGTAACTTTAAATTTCTTAGCTTAGATTTAAACACTTCTTTCAGTAACTCGTGTGCTTGCGCACCTTGGAGGCATTCTGTTTTTAATTTCCGATTGTAAAGTCATCGCCAATAAAGAACACCCCTTTTCGGGATTTTATCTCAAGAGGTTTGTCCCTTACACAATCGTTTGATCCCTTTTAATTGTTAGCAACTAACCCACGTGAAACAATTAGTATAAGTTTCCATGTGAAAAATATTGAAATAAAAGTGTTTTTTGGTATTCTTTTGGCTCTCTTTGATATGAAAATTGTCAATTAAAGGGATAGATTTTACTGGTATTGGAGATGAAACTTGTTTCCATTGCGCAAAAAAAAAAAATCCATCTTTTGATAATCGTTTGACTTTATTTTACATGAAAATTGTCAATTAAAGGAAAATATTTTTTTACAATAATTTTTAGAATTTGTTAACTTTGCCAACAAAAAAACTATATATATGCTACAATAACCAGGAAAACCAATTACCACTATATAAACCAAGAAAATTTCAAATTTCAAGAAAAGAAAGAACTTGAATTCCATGGAAAAATATACCCATGAAACACCTTAAAAGTTGGAAAATGTTGTTGAAATTCCATTTCCCATGAAAAATTTTGGTGTATGAAACACACCCTTAATTCATTCAATTTGCCTCGGATTATCTACAATATCAATTTTGTGCAATCACCCGACTCGGAGATAAACCTATAAAACAGGTTAACTGTTGGACAAAGATAAAGTTACTGCTAAACGATCCAAATCCATTAATATCGTAGATTACTGGTAAAAGCAACTGGAAGTAGAGCTATCATGGATCACTTGTAGTTAATATCATTCTCGCTGCCATGACAGAAAGGGCAGACCAGATGGTTAAACATTAAATGTGTCCCAAGTCTAATAATACCCCCAATTATTCTCACCGCCACAGCGAAAATCTTGTATTGCGATCCAGCAGCGAAATTTCATACTTCAACCAATTCATCATTGAAAAATTTCAACCAAATCACGAAGAACTTGCAACCCGTGCTCCGATACCACTTGTTAATCTCAAAGGTAATGCAAGATTGAGATTAATGACAATTATGAAATATTCAATATCGCACCACGAAAACAAGATTAAAGTAAAGTAGAAAAAGAGAAACTAAATAGAGAAACGATGAATTTTATTATACCTGACAGTATGAAGAGAATTACAACGACACAGCAATTTGAGTTAAACTAAACTGAAAGAGGAACCACATATTTATAGTACATGAGTTAAACCCTAAAACTAGGCTAAAATATGTAAATTAAGAAAAACAACGTAAAAGAAAGAAATCCGGCGCTTAAATATTATTTCCTTAATTTTGGATGCAATTGATTCTTTTCCTTTCTCACTTGGCTCTAATGATTCTTTCCTAAACCAAGACTACATGCAATCTTCCAATCTTTGACCAAATTTTGAGGCACCTAATTAACACGTATAACTCGAAGCTTATAAGCACTAAAAATTACTCTCATGCGTATACGAAGTTATTTCCTTTGGATGTTTTAGTAGTAAGCATTTAAAAGGCCAACCCTTTGGTTCGGTGTGAACTTAGCGTAAGTCGATATGTTTAGAACTGCTAATAATGCAGAGCTGACTCTTCACGACTTCATATCTAGAATCTTTTTAAATCATTTTTTTTATTTTTTATTTTAAAACAATGAAAAATGAGTATGTTCCATTTCTGGGTGTAGCATGAAAAGAAATATGTCATCCCAATTTAGCTTATCTCCTTGGCAATCTCCTACTTTTACTAAAAACTTGGCTTCATAGAGTTACTCAGTCAAAATGAAGGGGGAAAGACGTCACTCTGAAGTGGATATATTGTAACGTACTTTTGAATTCAATGTCGTTCATGAAAATGTTACTTTGTGGTGTTATAAGCACGTTTATCAGCCCTTCTACTCGTTTTTGCTCGAAAATTGATCCTAAGTTCTACATCACAGTAATGTCCGTAAAGAAATGATTCAGGGATAATTGTATCCTTTAATTGGTGAACAATAGATGAACCAGTTCATTGTCCATCTCCCTTTGGACCATTGATGACCGTTC
>NW_019244837.1:22665-25501 GCF_002742605.1 Olea europaea var. sylvestris | reverse complement strand
CAATACTGCTTGATTTCCATAAACAAGCTAAAGAAATTAATTCAGAAGGAAAATTAACAAGAAGAAATAGTGTCAGCTTAGAAGGAGATAATCTTATTGCAAGATTTCCCTCTAGACAAGACTCTAGGATAAGCAGACTTAAAAATTTAAGTATTGCCGAACCATCAAGTTCGCAATATTACATTAAGACAAGATATGTAAATCAGGAAGGACATAAGAAGAATCTTCTTGTCCTCATAGATACTGGAGCAGATAAAAGTCATGTAAATGCTAAATTTGTTAGTCATTTAATAGACTTTGAAATACCAGAACCATATATATTTAAGGATTATTTAGGAAATAATCTTGAAATAAGAAAATATGTTAAGTTCCCTCTTATACTTATAGAAGAGGATCAGAAAGAATATACTAAAGAAATAATTCTATATAAAGATGAATTATATGGAGTAGATCGTTCACCTATTCTATTAGGAATGAACTTTCTTGAGAAATATAGTTCTTATAAAATCTGCCAAGAATATTTAAAGATAACAGTTGATGATAACTCAATCATCATATCAAGAATAGATGAAAATATGAAATCATTGTTATCATGGAAAGAGTAATAAGTATTAATCCCATGAGTCCATATATTGAAATTACACTTAATATAAAAAGTTATTGTAGAATTAAATTTCATGCTTACTTAGATACAGGAAGTACAATAAGCTTATGCTTACCAAATGTACTACCATCTGAATACTGTATATACAATTCAAAGAAGATAGTCACCGCTACAACAGCAGGTGGAAATAAGGTAATATATAGCAAATATGTTATGCAAGTACCTTTTCTAATTTCCTTTAGAGAAGTATTTGTTGATACAATATACATGTTAACCACAATTGGATGTGACATTTTATTAGGACAAAATTTTTACCAAATGTACTACCATCTGAATACTGTATATACAATTCAAAGAAGATAGTCACCGCTACAACAGCAGGTGGAAATAAGGTAATATATAGCAAATATGTTATGCAAGTACCTTTTCTAATTTCCTTTAGAGAAGTATTTGTTGATACAATATACATGTTAACCACAATTGGATGTGACATTTTATTAGGACAAAATTTCCTATTAATATATGCACCATTTACACAATATATTGATAAGTATATGTTCACAATACCTTGTGCACATAAAATATTTACACCAAAAATAAATAAAGCTGTTACAATAGCAAATACAGATATAAACCATCAGAGTTCCTCAATCCAGCGTGGTGGATGTTAGAGTACAGAAAAATTTAAACCAGTTATAGTCTTAAAAATGACAACAGAAAATAGGATTGAAAAACTGAAAAAAGAAATTTCTGAAACATATTCTGAAAATCCATTAGAAAAATGAAATATAGACAAAGTAAAGGCAAAAATAGAATTAACCAATCCAGACACTATTGTTAGAGTCAAACCCATGAAATATAGTGTTGATGATCAAAAAGAATTTAAAGACCAGATAAAAGAATTGCTAGAAGCCAAGTTAATTAGGTCTAGTAAAAGTCCACATAGCAGCCCAACCTTTATAGTTAGAAAACATAGTGAGATAAAAAGACGAAAAACTAGAATGGTGATAAATTACAAAAAATTAAATGAAGTTACTAAATTTGATGGATACTACTTGCCGAATAAGGACACCCTTATTAAACAAGTACAGAACAAAAAAATATTTTCAAAATTTGATTGTAAGTCAGGATTTTGGCAAATCATGCTTACAAAAGAAAGCAAACCACTAACTGCATTTAGTACCCTCAATCCTTTAGGACAATATGAATGGAATGTAATGCCATTTGGGTTGAAAAATGAATCACAAATATTCCAAAGAAGAATGAATGAGATAATCAAACCAATTACTCATTTCTGTATTGCATATGTAGATGATTTACTTATTCATTCAAATAATATTGATAAACATATTGAACATCTTGAGAAATTTTGTTATATTATGAAAAAACATGGTATTACACTTTCTCAAAAGAAAGCTGAGATAGCTAGAACAGAAATAGAATTTTTAGGATTATTTATAAAAGAAGGAGAATTACAATTACAATCTCATATTAGAGAAAAACTTAAAAAATTTCCTGAAAAAATCAAAGATAAAAAACAATTACAAAACTTCCTTGGTATATTAAATTATGCTGAAGGATTCATTGAAAATTGTGTCAGATTGAAAAATTATTTCCTTCCAAAATTAAGAAAAAATATAATATGGTCTTGGGAAAAACAAGATTGTGAAAATATAAGGAAAGTAAAAGAAGAGTTAAAGGTATTGCCCAAACTTGTAATACCACAAGAAGAAGATTTCTTTATCTTTGAAACTGATGCTTCAGATAATTACTGGGGAGCAGTATTAAATGTTAAAAAGAATCATAAAGAATATAAATGTGAAAAGATTTGTTTTTATGTTGAGATACTTGCAGGTTATACATCAAGAACATTCAAAGAAGTTGAAACAAGATATGAGACGAACAGGAAAGAACTCATTATTGTAAAAAGAGGAGTTCAGAAATATGAAGATTATCTATTACCAAAGAAGTTCCTGATTAGAACTGATAATACTCAAGTTAAAGCATTTTTGAAAAATAATGTTGATCCATCTATTGCCAATAGATATATTATTAGAATACAAATTTGATTTTCATATTTCAAATTTGATATTGAATATATAAAAGGTAAAACTAACTTTCTTCCTGATTATCTTAGCAGGGATAGAGCTAGAACAATTAAGGACGAAAGTCCAAATACTTGAGCTAAAAGTTTCCTATTTAGAAATACAAATTCAAAATATCCAAGATAGC
>NW_019244837.1:10218-12522 GCF_002742605.1 Olea europaea var. sylvestris | reverse complement strand
GAAGATGTGATTTGAAGATGAAGATGAAGATGATTTGGGGATAAATTTCATCTCTGATTTCTTAAAACTGTGATTTTGGCCGTCCAGAAAACAATTGTTAATAATTTATGATTTTGGGATTTAAAAAATAATAATTTTAGATGATGTGGACATAATTCATCGTCCAAAGTCATTTTTTTATATCTACGTGGAATTTATTGGCCAACTGTACAGACAGATTTAGATCTAGTGATGGATGGGTAAATTAATGAAAAGTTAAGTGAGCATTCAGTTACCATTTATTCTTCAATGAGCAAGTGGTAACAAGTGGTATAATTGAGTGAGCATCCATTTAATTAAATCAAAAGACAAGGGAGTACTTACATTTATGGTACTCAATGAACTCTCAACAATCAAAATAAATACGTCTTCCATTTACCTACTAGCATCCACTAAATACTTGTAAAGAAAATTAGAATAAATTTCAGTATATTGATGATGAATAACAGCCCCTAAACAACCTATTTGTATTGCAAAAGATGGAAAGAAAAAGGAAAACCAATATGCTAAGCAAGAAAATAAAATTAACCTACCAATTATTGAAAAACTATAGTCTTTAACTAATTACAATTTCTTTTCATAACTCACTTGTCATACTTGGTTGTTTTCTATACTTCCTCTCAAGTTGGATTGTAAATGTTGACCAAGTTCAACTTGCGAATTGAGGTTGTCAAAGATTTGTCTAGATAATCCTTTGATAAAGATATCCGTCATCTTTTGTAGGAACATATTTTATACAACTAATTCCATTGTCTACCTTCTCTTTGATAAAATGTCTATCTACTTCTACATGTTTGGTTCTATCATATTATACTGGATTGAGGAAAATGATGATTTTTGCTTTGTTGTCATAATAGAGTTTGATTAGAAATTTTAGTCCAATTTTTAGTTTTTCTAGAGTTTCTTTATCCATAATCCTAGTGCAACTTCTCTAAATTCAGCTTCTGAAATGCTTCGCTTCACTATATTCTGTTTTTTACTTCTGCAAGTTATCAAGTTTTCCGATACAAACGTACAATAGCCTGTAGTAGATCTTCTATCTTCTGTTGATCCAGCCCAATCTGCACCATTGAATATTTCTACTCCTTTTCGTTTATTTTTCTAGAAGAATAGTCCTTTGCCCGAGGTGCCTTTTAAATATTTGAGAATTTTATATACTGCTTCCAAGTTAACTTCTTTGAGAGAATGCATATGTTGACTTACTATGCTGACTGCGAAAGCTATATTAGGTCAAGTATGTGAGAGATAATTTAACTCTCCAACTAATCTTTGATATTTATATGTTTCCACTAAGTCTCCTGTGTCCTTTGATAATTTACCAGCATTAGTTGATGTCTCGTTTGGTTTGTAACTTAGCACTCCAGTTTCGATCAACAGATCGAGATTGTACTTTTGTTGGGATACAATAACATCCTTCTTTGATCTTGTAGCCTCCATCCCCAAGAAGTACCGCATTGTCCTAGGTCTTTTACCTTAAATTTAGCCGCTAAGCATCTCTTTAGACTTTCCATCTCAGTTATTTTGTCCCATGTTAGGATTATATCATCCATGCCCACAATTAAGACGGTCTTCATTCCATCCCTAGATTGTTGAAAGAATATGGTATGATCTAATTTCTTTTGGTAGTATTCTTGAATTTTTAATTCCTCTGCAAATCTACGGAACCAATGCTCTAGGTGACTGTTTGAGCCAAAAAATGATTTCTTGAGTTTACACACTTGATTCCCCTTATTTTGTTGTTAAAGCCTAAAGGTATTGTCATGAAGATCTCTTCTTCTAGTTTTCCATTAACAATACATTTTTAATATCTAGTTGTTGAAGCGACTAGTCTAAACTCACTACTAATGTCAGGAGAATTCGGATGGTATTGAGTTTTGCCACTGGTGTGAATGTTTCAGCATAGTCGATGCCATAGGTTTGAGTATACCCTTTGGCAATAAGACAAGCTATATAGCACTTTATTGTCCCATCTGTTTTGTACTTTACATTAAAGACCCATTTGCATCCTACCGATTTCTTTCCTTTTGATAGGTTTACCACTTTTCAAGTTTCATTTTTCTTTAAGGCTTTCATATCTTCCATTACTGTCTTTCTCCATTTGGGTGATTCCAAGGCTGGGATTTTTTTTTTTTCAAAGTTAGTAGTGAACCATGTAGATAGTGTATTATAAGATATGAATTTCGAAATAGGGCGAAAAGTACATAACCAAGTTTGCTTTCGGAGAGCAATAGGAAGATCATGATTTGGAGATTCATCGGAAAGATT
>NW_019244837.1:0-1460 GCF_002742605.1 Olea europaea var. sylvestris | reverse complement strand
AAGCCCATCTAGTATGGCTCTGAGTTCAGCCTCCAAAATGAAACATTGGCCATACGATGCTGAGAATGCCCTGATACAATATCTTGCGTGGTCCCTAATGATGCCTCCACCACTTGCAAATCCATCTTTGACGCATCCATCAGTGTTGATCTTGTAAGATCCAAATGATGGAGTGCGCCAAACAACCATAATAGGTGGTGGTGGGAGAGGACGGGTCAAAGAAATGCCAAAAAAAGGTGCAAGTGTCACATCTCCTCGCCAATGCTCAACTCGGAATAGTCCTCCCATATGAAGAAAGGAGATCATGCGGTAGACCCTCCAAATAATACGTCTGGCCACCATACGAATACCTCTATGCTTCGCATCAAGATGCTTGAAATTTCAGGTTGCGAATATCTCACTTAGGGCATACGTAAAGCATGAACTCGCCTGCCAAAAAATTGGAACAAACATACTTAAGGAAGAACGAGGATGCAATAAAGAGGGTAAAATAATTCAAAGAATGGGCGACAAAAAGAAAGTAGTGGTTTCCCTCTCGTTCTCTCTTCTCTACATCTTAGGTTCCCTTTTGTTTTGTCCCTCTTTCTTCCAAGTTTTCTATTGCTTCTAGTTCTCTTATGCCATTTCATTTTTATTTTCTCCTATTGTTGTCCTTGTTTTCAGTTTCGTATTAGGAAATAGTCGAACTCCCATCTTATTTGCTCAAGGTTTCCAAAGTTTAAAGTTCTATGGGGAGCATTATTTTGAGGATAATTCTATGTATATACCTCTCGGTGTACACAATGGATTACACCCCTTCACATGGAGGGGACTTACGAATATTTTATTATATGTGAGCCACTCCTCCATGTAAGAGGGGTGTAATGTAGTGTGTACATCATTGTGTACACATAGCACTTTCCATATTTTGAAAAGCATCCGAGGCTTATGCTTTGAGGTGTGCCTCGCATGTGAAAGTGCCTCAAATCTTGACCAAATAATATGTCACAAAGATTACAATCAATTCTTCAGAAAGCTTTTGTTGATCTGCCTCTCAATACAGTTGATACATTTGAATTGACCTAAAAGTTTGATTGCTTTACAAATGTTCACCTACTTACACTTAGTCCCTTTTTAGTTTTGCCAAGATTCAAATTTTTAGTAGATTTTGATTAAAGTTGATGAAACATGCAAAATCATGATCTTATCATCAAACAGTGATTTCATGCAATATATACATTCAGGTGATGGAAGAACGAACAGAAGCATTCATATGAACAAGAGTTACATTAAAAGTGGAGTGTAAATCTCCTAACAAGTAATCTATTTAGAGCATGTCTTCATCTGCTTTTTGGGGATCAAAAAAGTTATGAGTAAGTTCGACTGACTTAAATAATCTGTCTCGAGAACCTTGCATAAGAAGAAGAGAGTCAAATATAACCAGGAATAACTTGCCGATTAAAAGCAATTGCAAGCACAAT
>NW_019244836.1:0-1531 GCF_002742605.1 Olea europaea var. sylvestris | reverse complement strand
CGGTGTCCGTTTTTGGCCCATAAGTACTTTTGGAAATGTAGCGACCGTTTTGGATTGAACTCACAACTTCGTCGTGACGTTCGTGGGATTTTAGCCATTTATCCAAAGAACGAGCACTTTTATATTTGGAACGCTAGGATAATCGGCGTACGAAGAATTGAGCGTAACTTTTGCACACGGTGTCCGTTTTGGGCCCATAAGTACTTTTTGGACATGTAGCGACCATTTTGGATTAAACTCACAACTTTTTCGAGACATTCGAGGGATTTTGACCATTTTTCAAAAGAATGAGCACTTTTATATTTGGAACGCTTGGATAGTCGGCGTACGAAGAATTGAGCGTAACTTTTGCACACGGTGTCCGTTTAGGGCCCATAAGTACTTTTTGGACATGTAGCGACCATTTTGGATTAAACTCACAACTTTTTCGAGACATTCGAGGGATTTTGACCATTTTTCGAAAGAATGAGCACTTTTATATTTGGGACGCTTGGATAGTCGGCGTACGAAGAATTGAGCGTAACTTTTGCACACGGTGTCCGTTTTTGGCTCATAAGTACTTTTGGAAAGGTAGCGACCGTTTTGGATTGAACTCACAACTTCATCGTGACGTTGGAGGGATTTCGGCCATTTTTCGAAAGAACGAGCACTTTTATATTTGGAACGCTTGGATAGTCTGCGTATGAAGAATTGAGCGTAACTTTTGCACACGGTGTCCGTTTTTGGTCCATAAGTACTTTTCGGAAATGTAGCGACCGTTTTGGATTGAACTCACAACTTCGTCGTGACGTTCGAGGGATTTCGGCCATTTTTCGAAAGAACGAGCACTTTTATATTTGGAACGCTTGGATAATCGACGTACGAAGAATTGAGCGTAACTTTTGCACACGGCGTCCGTTTTTGGCATTTTTGGACATGTAGCGACCGTTTTGGATTGAACTCACACTTCGTCGTGACGTTCGAGGGATTTCGGCCATTTATCGAAAGAATGAGCACTTTTATATTTGGAACGCTTGGATAATCGTCGCACGAAGAATTGAGCGTAACTTTTGCACACGGTGTCCGTTTTTGGCCCATAAGTACTTTTTGGACATGTAGCGACCGTTTTGGATTGAACTCACCACTTCGTCGTGACGTTTGAGGGATTTCGGCCATTTTTCGAAAGAATGAGCAATTTTATATTCGGAACGCTTGGATAGTCGGCGTACGAAGAATTGAGCGTAACTTTTACACACGCTGTCCGTTTTTGGTCCATAAGTACTTTTCGGAAATGTAGCGACCGTTTTGGATTGAACTCACAACTTTGTCGTGACGTTCGAGGGATTTCGGCCATTTTTCGAAAGAAGGAGCACTTTTATATTCGGAACGCTTGGATAGTCGGCGTACGAAGAATTGAGTGTAACTTTTGCACACGGTGTCCGTTTTTGGCTCATAAGTACTTTTGGAACTGTAGCGACCGTTTTGGATTGAACTCACAACTTCATCGTGACGTTCGAGGGATTTCGGCCATTTTTCGAAAGAATGAGCACTT
>NW_019244835.1:0-1531 GCF_002742605.1 Olea europaea var. sylvestris | reverse complement strand
CCGGGGCAATTTCGTCATTTTTCGCGACTGTGTCAGAATGGGCTCAAATTTGACAGGTTGATCGGAAACAAAAATCGCGCCGGCGACAATTTCGTCATTTTTCTCGACCGTGTCGGAATGGGCTCAAATTTGACAGGTTGATCGGAAACAAAAATCGCGCTGGGGTCAATTTCTTCATTTTTCGCGACGATGTCGGAAAGGGCTGAAATTTGACTGGTTGATTGGAAACAAAAATTGCGCCGGCGGCAATTTCGTCATTTTTCGCGACTGTGTCGGAATGGGCTCAAATTTGACAGGTTTATCGGGAACAAAAATCGCGCTGGGTGTAATTTTGTTATTTTTCGCGAATGTGTCGGAATTGGCTAGAGTTTGACTTGTTGATCGGAAACAAAAACCGCGCCAGGGGCAACTTCGTCATTTTTCTCGACTGTGTCGAAATTGGCTGAAATTTGGCAGTTTGATCGGAAATAAAAATCGCGCCGACGGAAATTTCGTCATTTTTCTCGACTGTGTCCGAATGGGCTCAAATTTAACAGGTCTATCGTGAACAAAAATCGCGCGCGGCTGCAATTTCGTCATTTTTCTCGACTGTGTCGGAATGGGCTCAAATTTGACCGGTTTACCAGGAACAAAAATTACGACGGGTGTAATTTCGTCATTTTTCGCGACTATGTCGGAACTGGCTAAAATTTGACTTGTAAATAGGAAACAAAAATCGCGCCGGGGGCAATTTCGTCATTTTTTCGACTGTGTCGGAATATGATAAAATTTGGCAGTTTGATCTGAAATAAAAATCGCGCCGAGGGTAGTTTCGTCATATTTCTCGACTGTGTCGGAATGGGCTCAAATTTGATAGGTTGATCGGAAACAAAAATCGCGCCGGGGTCAATTTCGTCATTTTTCTCGACTTTGTCGAAAGAGGCTGAAATTTGGCAGTTTGATCGGAAATATAAATCGCACCGGCAGCAATTTCGTCATTTTTCTCGACTGTGTCGGAATTGGCCGAAATTTGGCAGTTTGATCTGAAATAAAAGTCGCGCCAGGGGCAATTTCTTCATTTTTCCCAACTGTGTCCAAATTGGCTCAAATTTGACAGGTTGATCGGACACAAAAATCGCGCCGGGAGAAATTTCGTCATTTTTCTCGACTGTGTCGGAATTGGATAAAATTTGGCAGTTTGATCTGAAATAAAAGTCGCGCCAGGGGCAATTTCGTCATTCTTCTCGTCTGTGTCGGAATGGGCTCAAATTTGACAGGTTGATCGGAAACAAAAATCGCGCCGGAGCAATTACTGTGTCGGAATTGGCTAGAATTTGACAGGTTGATCAGAGACAAATCGCGCCGAGGGCAATTTCGTCATTTTTCTCGACTGTGTCGGAATGGGCTCAAATTTGACAGGTTGATCGGAAACAAAAATCGCGCCAGAGCGATTTTGTCATTTTTCGCGGCTGTGTCGGAATTGGCTAGAATTTGACAGGTTGATCAGAGACAAATCGCGCCGAGGGCAATTTCGTCATTTTTCTCGACTGTG
>NW_019244834.1:0-1531 GCF_002742605.1 Olea europaea var. sylvestris | reverse complement strand
GCAATTTCGTCATTTTAACGAAGGTGTAGGAATGGGCTCAAATTTGACAGGTTGATCGGAAACCAAAATCGCGCAGGGGGCGACTTCGTCATTTTTTGCGACGGAGTCGGAATGGGCTCAAATTTGACAGGTTGACCGGGAACAAAAATCTCGTCGGGGGAAATTTCATCATTTTTCGCGACGGAGTCGGAATGGGCTAAAATTTGACAGGTTGATCGGGAACAAAAATCGCGCCTGGGGCACTTTCGTCATTTTTCGCGACGGGGTTGGATTGGGATCAAATTTGACCGATTGATCGTAAACAAAAATAGCGCCGGGAGCAATTTCGTCATTTTCGCGACGGAGTCGGAATGAGCTCAAATTTGACAGGTTGATCGGAAACAAAAACCACGCCAGGGGCAATTTCGTCATTTTAACGAAGGTGTTGGAATGGGCTCAAATTTGACAGGTTGATCGGAAACAAAAATCGCGCAGGGGGCGATTTCGTCATTTTTCGCGACGGAGTCGGAATGGGCTCAAATTTGACAGGTTGACCGGGAACAAAAATCTCGCCGGGGGAAATTTCGTCATTTTTCGCGACGGAGTCGGAATGGGCTCAAATTTGATAGGTTGATCGGGAACAAAAATCGCGCCAGGGGCAATTTCGTCATTTTTCGCGACGGTGTCGGAATGGGCTCAAATTTGACTGGTTGATCGGGAACAAATATTTATTCATGCACAATTTCGTCATTTTTCGCAATTGGGTCGAATTAGGCCCAAATTTGACAGGTTGATCGTAAACAAAAATCGCACCGGGAGCAATTTCGTCATTTTTCGCGACGGAGTCGGAATGGGCTCAAATTTGACAGGTTGATCGGAAACAAAAATCACGCCAGTGGCAATTTCGTTATTTTTACGAAGGTGTCGAAATGGGCTCAAATTTGACAGGTTGATCGGAAACAAAAATCGCGCAGGGGACAATTTCGTCATTTTTCGTGACGGAGTCGGAATGGGCTCAAATTTGACAGGTTGACCGGGAACAAAAATCTCGCCGGGGGAAATTTCGTCATTTTTCGCGACGGAGTCGGAATAGGCTCAAATTTGGCAGGTTGATCAGGAACAAAAATCACGCCAGGGGCAATTTCGTCATTTTTCGCGACGGGGTCGGATTGGGCTCAAATTTGACCGATTGATTGTAAACAAAAATCGCGCCGGGGGAAATTTCGTCATTTTTCGCGACGGAGTCGGAGTGAGCTCAAATTTGACAGGTTGATCGGAAACAAAAACCACGCCAGGGGCAATTTCGTCATTTTAACGAAGGTGTTGGAATGGGCTCAAATTTGACAGGTTGATCGGAAACAAAAATCGCGCAGGGGGCGATTTCGTCATTTCTCGCGACGGAGTCGGAATGGGCTCAAATTTGACAAGTTGACCGGGAACAAAAATCTCGCCGGGGAAATTTCGTCATTTTTCGCGACGGAGTCGGAATGGGCTCAAATTTGACTGGTTGATCGGGAACAAAAATCGCGCCAGGGGCAATTTCGTCATTTTT
>NW_019244833.1:0-1531 GCF_002742605.1 Olea europaea var. sylvestris | reverse complement strand
ATGATTTCACTGAAGTCATTCAGAAGAGAAACTTAAGGCAAGGAGGAGTACCTGCAACAACTTCACAAACTCTTGTGGCACTTTAGCAAGACGCATTCCACGTCCTCCACCACCAGCAGTTGCCTTCAAAAGATAAAGTAGTCACTTGTCAGACAACTCTTTCTATGACTAATGGTTCTTCACATCAGATCATCTTGTTATACTTTCGGATAGGAAACAATGAGGAGTTCAAATCAATCAACAGACAAAATAGCAACCCACTTCAAAATTTAGTTTGTTTCCCTTTCTTTTTCATTTACTCAAATGAAGCATGATAAGGTAAACAGAATGACAATGCATTGATAAAGTTGTGCTCGTCTGAACTGGTTTGATTATCCTACCATACAGGTATTTTGAGCAACTGAACTCTTTTCAAGTATTTTGAATAGAAAATGCCTAGAGATCTCAATAACTAACGGATCATACTTAGCTCCAATCTACATATGACGCATTTTAAAAACTTCCCAACTCTTTACGTTTGGCTGACACCTCTCGAAAATAGCTGCAAAAATGATCCCTAAGTGAGTCTGCCAATAATCATTACTAACTTTCATTCCTCGTGCCAATAGCTGCAAAAATGATCCCTAAGTGAGTCTGCCAATAATCATTACTAACTTTCATTCCTCGTGCCAATCTCTGTGTCTCTCCCAGAAATCAAAATGATTTGACATCATCTCTTGTCTCACAGCTTTTGAGATTTTTTTACGCTTGAACTGTGAGTTCTTTAAGAAAACATGTTTTTTAACTATAGATTCAGTATATCCTTGTAGAGGTAAGAAAAAGAAAAGAAAATAAGAATCAGATGAAGCCCAGAATTATATTTTGCTTCTGTTTCCCTATGCACTCCTTGTAGAGGTAAGAAAAAGAAAAGAAAATAAGAATCAGATGAAGCCCAGAATTATATTTTGCTTCTGTTTCCCTATGCACACACACCTACGATACTTCTTAGTTACCTCGCAACAAAAGAAGACATGACTCAATTGCATCAATGGGATTCCCCTTGCTCTATCAAGATTCTTTGAAATCCTGGTATCAGTATATAGTTCAATCCTTGGAAGTTGCAATCAACCTCAAAATAAGAGAGGACGGGGAAGGAGACAAATTTTTAAGTTTTAGACTTAGAGCAGAGTGGATAACTAATAAGTTCTTAGACTTGCTCAATGAAGGAGACCGAATGTACCCTCTGATGGTTATCTGGTCAAAAATAAATGACAACCACCTAGTGAGAGGCCACCCAGCTTGATACGAGGCAAATTGTCAAATTGACATCTTGCTGGGTAGTTCATCCAACCTAGTAGGAAGAAAGCACTTTCAATAACAGATAACACTTGTTTGCTATATTTGGGAAGAGTATCTGCTCAAGTTAGGGTAAGAAACTATGTTGAATGGACACGGACATGCCGATACTGATTTTTCAAAGTCATAGGAAACGGACATGTTGGGGATATATTAATTTAAATTCTTTAAAATTGTAGGCTATATATATATATAT
>NW_019244832.1:0-1531 GCF_002742605.1 Olea europaea var. sylvestris | reverse complement strand
GATTGAACTCACAACTTCGTCGTGACGTATGAGGGATTTTAACCATTTTTTGAGGAACGTGCACCCGCTTTTTTGGACTGATGACGTTCGAAGAATTGAGCATAGCTTTTGCAGACAGTGTCCGTTTTTTGGACCATAAGTACTTTTCAGAAATGTAGTGGCCGTTTTGGGTTTAGCTCACGATTTCGTAATGACGTATTAAGGTTTTCGACCATTTTTTTAAGAATGACAACTCGCATATTTGGAACTCTTGGATTGTCGACCTTCGAAGAAATGATCGTAACTTTTGAAGACGGTGTCCGTTTTGGGACCATAAGCACGTTTCGAAAATGTAGCGACCCTTCTGGATTGAACTCACAACTTCGTCGTGACGTATGACGGATTTTAACCATTTTTTGAGCAACGTGCACCTGCATATTTGGACTGACGGCGTTCGAAGAATTGAGCATAGCTTTTGCAGACAGTGTCCGTTTTTGGGACCATAAGTACTTTTCGAAAATGCAGCGACCATTTTGGGTTTGGCTCACGATTTCGTAACGACGTATTAAGGTTTTCGACCATTTTTTAAAGAACGACAACTCGCATATTTGGAAATCTTGGATTGCCGACCTTCGAAGAAATGATCGTAACTTTTGCAGACGGTGTCCGTTTTGGGACCATAAGCACTTATCGAAAATGTAGCGACCCTTCTGGACTGAACTCACAACTTCATTGTGACGTACGAGGGATTTTAACCATTTTTTGAGCAACGTGCACCTGCATATTTGGACTGATGGCATTCGAAGAATTGAGCATAGCTTTTACAGACAGTGTCTGTTTTTGGGACCATAAGTACTTTTCGGAAATGTAGCGACCATTTTGGGTTTAGCTCACGATTTCGTAATGACGTATTAAGGTTTTCGACCATTTTTTAAAGAACGACAACTCACATATTTGGAACTCTTGGATTGTCGACCTTCGAAGAAATGATCGTAACTTTTGCAGACGGTGTCCGTTTGGGACAATAAGTACTTTTCGAAAATGTAGCGACCCTTCTGGATTGAACTCACTACTTCATCGTGACGTATGAGGGATTTTAAAAAATTTTTGAGGAACGTGCACCTGTATATTTGGACTGACGGCGTTCGAAGAATTGAGCGTAACTTTTACACACGGTATCCGTTTTGGGCCCATAAGTACTTTTCGGAAATGTAGCGACCGTTTAGGGTTTAGCTCACGATTTCTTAATGACGTATTAGGGTTTTCGTCCTTTTTTTGAAGAACGACCACTTGCATATTTTGAACGCTTGGAGTGTCGACCTTCGAAGAAATGAGCGTAACTTTTGCGGACGGTGTCCGTTTTGGGCCCATAAGTACTTTTCGGAAATGTAGCGACCGTTTAGGGTTTAGCTCACGATTTCTTAATGACGTATTAGGGTTTTCGTCCTTTTTTTGAAGAACGACCACTTGCATATTTTGAACGCTTGGAGTGTCGACCTTCGAAGAAATGAGCGTAACTTTTGCAAACGGTGTCCGTTTTGGGCCCATAAGT
>NW_019244831.1:0-1531 GCF_002742605.1 Olea europaea var. sylvestris | reverse complement strand
AATCGCGCCGGGGGCAATTTCGTCATTTTTCGCGACGGTGTCGGAATGGGCTCAAATTTGACTGATTGATGGGAAACAAAAATTGCGCTGTGGGCAATTTCGTCATTTTTCGCGACGGTGTCGGAATCGGCTAAAATTTGACTGATTGACGGGTAACAAAAATCGCGCCGGTGGCAATTTCGTCATTTTTCGCGACGGTGTCGAAATGGGCACAAATTTGACAGATTGATCGGAAACAAAAATCGCGCCGGGGTTAATTTCGTCATTTTTTGCGACGGTGTCCGAATGGGCCCAAATTTGGCTGATTGATCGGACACAAAAATCGCGCCGGGTGCAATTTCGTCATTTTTCGCGACGGTGTCGGAATGGGCCCAAATTTGGCTGATTGATCGGACACAAAAATCGCGCCGGGTGCAATTTCGTCATTTTTCGCGACGGTGTCGGAATGGGCCCAAATTTGACTGATTGATTGGAAACAAAAATCGAGCCGGGGGCAACTTCGTCATTTTTCGCGACGGTGTCAGAATGGGCACAAATTTGACTGATTGATCAAAAACAAAAATCGCGCCGGTGGTAATTTCGTCGTTTTTCGCGACGGTGTCGGTATGGGCACAAATTTGGCTGATTGATCGGACACAAAAATCGCGAAGGGCGCAATTTCGTCATTTTTCGCGACGGTGTCGGAATGGTCCCAAATTTGGCTGATTGTTCGGAAACTAAAATCGTCCCGGGGCAATTTCGTCATTTTTCGCGACGGTGTCGGAATGGGCTCAAATTTGACTGATTGATCGGAAACAAAAATCGCGCCGGGGGCAATTTCGTCATTTTTAACGACGGTGTCGGAATGGGCCCAAATTTGGCAGATTGATCGGAAACAAAAATAGCGTCGGGCGCAATTACGTCATTTTTCGCGACGGTGTCGAAGTCGGTTCAAATTTGACTGATTGATCGGAAACAAAAATCGCGCCGGGGGCAATTTCGTCATTTTTCGCGATGGTGTCGGAATGGTCCCAAATTTTGCGGATTGATCGGAAACAAAAATCGCGCCGGGGGCAATTTCGTCATTTTTCGCAACGGTGTCGGAATGGTCCCAAATTTGGCTGATTGATCGGAAACAAAAATCGCGCCGGGGGCAATTTCGTCATTTTTCGCGACGGTGTCGGAATGGGCTCAAATTTGACTGATTGATGGGAAACGAAAATCGCGCTGTGGGCAATTTCGTCATTTTTCGCGACGGTGTCGGAATCGGCTAAAATTTGACTGATTGACGAGAAACAAAAATCGCGCCGGTGGCAATTGCGTCATTTTTCGCGACGGTGTCGAAATGGGCACAAATTTGACTGATTGATCGGAAACAAAAATCGCGCCGGGGTTAATTTTGTCATTTTTTGCGACGGTGTCGGAATGGGCCCAAATTTGGCTGATTGATCGGACACAAAAATCGCGCCGGGTGCAATTTCGTCATTTTTCGAGACGGTGTCGGAATGGGCCCAAATTTGACTGATTGATCGGAAACAAAAATCGCGCCGGG
>NW_019244830.1:0-1531 GCF_002742605.1 Olea europaea var. sylvestris | reverse complement strand
AGGGGTTTCCAGAAAAACTGGTTTTGAAAAAAGCTTAAGGAAAGAGAATGGTTTCTAACTCGAGATGCTCCATTCTTTCCCAAGTACCTCTATTTATACATGATTCAAACTCACTATTATTGATCTATTACATCATTGCATACATCAGATTTTTGAAAAAAAAAAAAGCTCACATGCCTCTCTATTCTTTTCCTCCTGGGGTCTACATTTTCCATGCCTTCTTTGAATTTTCATTAAAGGGACTTCCTTTCTTCTATTATTGCCTTATCATCTTTGGCTCCATATACAGCTGGCTAGATGCTTTGGTAGTGGTAGGTCCTTTTTCATTTATCAATCCTTCAATTTTGTCTACATGTGGGGCACT
The DNA here is from genome assembly GCF_002742605.1 of Olea europaea var. sylvestris. Taxonomy (NCBI): domain Eukaryota; kingdom Viridiplantae; phylum Streptophyta; class Magnoliopsida; order Lamiales; family Oleaceae; genus Olea; species Olea europaea. Next base: position 1,167 of record NW_019244830.1, on the reverse strand, counting down.
CCCTCAATCTGCATGATTCTTGGATTGTTGTTGGACTTCCACTAATTTGATGAGTATCAAATTTTAAGATATATTCCTTCAAAATTGTAGATTTTTCTTTTCCATTGTTTGTAAGGAGGGTCCATCCTTCATATTGGCACAAGCATCTGAATTTTTTATCATATAAGTTCTTTGCAATGTTGTAAAGAACTTTCATCCCCAAAACTCTCCGGGATTTTATCCATGATCTATTGATTTTTGGCAATGGTTTATTATTTCGGCCAACTTCAATCTGAAAATCTCGGCCAACATATCCAATTGTAATGATATGTTCAGCAGGATAATATATCCTTCCATCAACTTCGGGACTAATTGAATAAAATTTGATATAAATCGATCTCCATTGGGCAAATTTTGAAACTTCTGCCCTGAATATATCATCAAATTTTTCAATTTCTTTCAAATCTTTTCCTGGATAAATCAAATCCAGAAATCCATAATCTGCTGCCATTTTGACCATGAAAGGGTCTGCATCTTTGGTAATTATTAATCTTGGATAAACATGATCCCCTGATGAGATAAAATAAGATTCATTTTCTTCCAATTCATAAACAATTTTGGCAAATGATCTATATTCTTCTTCTTTTGATGACAAAGGGGTATCATCATCTTCATCAGTTTTGATTCTTATAACTCTTGTATGCTCATCACTATTTTTTATAGTCACCTTCCGGGGACTTGCTATGTCTCTTTTGATATTGCTGGGTCCACTGCTGCTTCCTGGCTGTGTACCTGTTTGTATTTTTGAGATTGTATCAATTGGCATTTCCTGTTTGGTATCTAATGACTCGAATTGTGAAGTAATATCAACAATTCTGTCATTCAATTCTTTGGTATATTTGGAATGAGAATTAGAGATTTCCACCAACAATTTGACATTTTGTTGGATAGATTCTGCCATTTCTTCTAATTGCTCAATTCCAATTTTCATATCTTCAGATTCTTCCATGAGAAATTTCATTCGTCTGTTGACGTCTATTAATGAATTTTTGATATTATCCAGCTCCAAATTCGATGTTCCTGCTCAAAAAATCTGCAAGATAAATATTTATTCCTTTAATATGAACAATATCAAAATTGTAGAATGATAAATATGCTTGCCATCTGTGTAACCTTCTATATTGAGGT
>NW_019244829.1:0-1531 GCF_002742605.1 Olea europaea var. sylvestris | reverse complement strand
TTTTGTTTCCGATCAACCTGTCAAATTTCAGCCCATTCCGACACAGTCGCGAAAATGACGAAATTATCCTCGGAGCGGATTTTGCTTCCGATCAACCAGTCAAATTTTAGCCCATTCCGACATCGTCACGAAAAATAACGAAATTCCCCCCGGCGCGATTTTTGTTTCCGATCAACCTGGCAAATTTTAGCCAATTCCGACACAGTTGCAAAAAATGACAAAATTCACCCGGTGCGGTTTTTGTTCTCGATCAACCTGTTAAATTTGAGCCCATTTCGACACAGTAACGAAAAATGACGAAATTGCCCCCGGCGCGATTTTTGTTTCCGATCAACATGTCAAATTTTAGCCAATTCCGACACAAGCGCGAGAAATGACGAAATTGCCCCCGGCGTGGTTTTTGTTTCCGATCAACCATTCAAAATTTAGTCCATTCCGACACAGTCGAGAAAAATGACAAAATTGCCCCCGGCGCCATTTTTATTTTCGATCAACTTGTCAAAATTCGGCCCATTCCGACATAGTCACCAAAAATGATGAAATTGCCCCCAGCGCGATTTTTGTTTCCGATCAACCTATCTAATTTTAGCCCATTCCGACACCGTCGCGAAAAATGATGAAATTGCCCCTGACGCGATTTTTGTTTCCGATCAACCTGTCAAATTTTGGCCAATTCCGACGCAGTCACGAGAAATAATGAAATTACAACTGGAGCGATTTTTGTTCCCGATCAAGTTGTTAAATTTGAGTACATTCCGACACCATTGCAAAAAATGACAAAATTGCCCCCAGCGCGATTTTTGTTCCGATCAACCTATCAAATTTTAGCTAATTCCGACACAGTCGCGAAAAATAACGAAATTGCCCTTCGCGTGGTTTTTGTTTCCGAACAACCAGTCAAATTTTAGCCCATTCCGACACAGTCGAGAAAAATGATGAAATTGCCCCCAACGTGATTTTTATTTTCGATCAACCAGTCAAATTTCAGCCCATTCCGACACAGTCGCGAAAAATGACGAAATTGACCCCGGCGCGATTTTTGTTTCCGATCAACCTGTCAAATTTCAGCCCATTCCGACACAGTAGCGAAAAATGACGAAATTGACCCCGGCGCGATTTTTGTTCCAGATCAACCAGTCAAATTTCAGCCCATTCCGACACAGTCACGAAAAATGACGAAATTGACCCTGGCGTGGTTTTTGTTCCCGATCAACCAGTCAAATTTGAGCCCATTTCGACACAGTCTCGAACAATGACGAAATTGACCCCAGCGCGATTTTTGTTTCCGATCAACCTGTCAAATTTCAGCCCATTCCGACACAGTAGCGAAAAATGACGAAATTGCCCCCGGCACGATTTTTATTTCCTATCAAGCTGTCAAATTTTAGCAAATTCCGACACAGGCGCGAAAAATTACAAAATTGGCCCCGGCGCGATTTTTGTTCCCTATCAACCTGTCAAATTTGAGCCCATTCCGACACAGTCGCGAAAAATGACGAAATTGATCCCGGCGTGATTTTTGTTTCCGATC
>NW_019244828.1:0-1531 GCF_002742605.1 Olea europaea var. sylvestris | reverse complement strand
GATTCGAAACGGTCCGCGAAATTGGACTCGGGGCACAGAACCGGGATCACGGGATTTTAGCTAAATTCCTTCGTTTAGGCCTCCGAATAATTAATTTTCGTGTTAATTAAGTCAGGTTGAAGAAGTGCTGGACGGAAAATTAACAAAGAAAACCACACCAGGGGCAATTTTTTCATTTGTCGTGAAGGTGTCGGAATGGGCCGAAATTTGGCTGGTTGATTGGAAACGGCCCGCAAAGTTAGACTGGAGGCACGGACCTGGGATCACGAGATTCTACCCAAATTCCTTCGTTTAGGCCTCCGAATGATTAATTTCCATATTAATAATGTCGGGTTGAAGAAATGCTGGACAGAAAATTAACAAAGAAAAATCGCACCAAGGGCAATTTTGTCATTTGTCGCGACAGTGTTGGAATGGGCCGGAATTTAGCCGGTTGATTGGAAACGACCAGCGAAATTGGACTCGGGGCACAGACCCGGGATCAGGGGATTTTATCCAAATTCCTTCGTTTGGGCCTTCGAATAATTAATTTCCTTATTAGTTATGTCAGGTCGAAGAAGGGCTGGTTAGAAAATTAACAAAGAAAAATCGCAACAGGGGCAATTTTGTCATTTGTTGCGACGGTGTCGGAATGGACCGAAATTTGGCAGATATATTGAAACGCCCTACGAAATTGGATTCGAGGCACGAACCTGGGATCACGGGATTTTAGCCAAATTCCTTCGTCTGGGCCTCCGAATAATTAATTTTCGTATTAATTATGTCAGGTTGAAGAAGTGATGGATAGAAAATTATCAAAGAAAAACTGCACCAGGGGCAATTTTGTCATTTGTCGCGACGGTGTCGAAATGGGCTGAAATTTGGCAGGTTGACTGGAAACAGCCCCCGAAATTAGAATAGGGACACAATCCCGGGATCACCGGATTTTAGCCAAATTTTTTCGTTTAGGCCTCCGAATAATTAATTTCCTTATTAATTATGTCAGATTGAAGAATTCAGGACAAAAAATTAACAAAGAAAAACCGCACCAGGGGCAATTTTGTCATTTGTCGCGACGGTATCGGAATGGGCCGAAATTTGGCAGGTTGATTGGAGATGGCCCACGAAATTGGACTTGGGGCACAGGCCCGAGATCACGGGATTTTAGCCAAATTCCTTCGTTTGGGTCTTCGAATAATTAATTTCCGTATTAATTATGTCAAGTTGAAGAAGTGCTGGACAGAAAATTATCAAAGAAAAACCTCACCAGGGGCAATTTTATCATTTGTCGCGAAGGTGTCGGAATGGACCGAAATTTGGACGGTTGATTGGAAACGGCCCGCGAAATTGGATTCGGGTCACTGACCCGGGATCACGTGGTTTTTTGCCAAATTCCTTCGTTTGGGCCTCTGAATAATTAATTTCCTTATTACGTCAGGTTGACAGAAAATTAACAAAGCAAAACCTTACGGGGGCAATTTTGTCATTTGTTGCAAAGGTATTGGAATGGGCCGAAATTTGGCTGGTTTATTGGAGACGGCCCGCAAAATTG
>NW_019244827.1:0-1531 GCF_002742605.1 Olea europaea var. sylvestris | reverse complement strand
TAACTGAAAAAGGCAGTTCTAGCAGAGTTTCATTGCTCTTGTTGCAATACAGGTTGAAACCAGGATAGCCACAACGTTCTGGCTGTAGAAATTTATGCCTGAAAGGAAACCGAATGCTCGGGCCACCTTCAGCGCACCAGGTGGTTGTACAATCATCTAATCCTACTACAAGCAGTGGAAAGAAACAGAAGAATAACTTGTAGCAGATGAAGGTGAACATTTTTTTCTTCAAAGTCTTATCTGTTTTCTGCACCTTCCTCTCTTTTCAATGGAAATTTTATATAAAATAAAAAAATGTTTTGATCAAGTCACTCGAAGAAAATTTATTTCAATTAACTGTTGGGAAACAAAAGCTTGGAGGTCCAGGCTTTTCCTCTATGAAGTCATCATTCAAATTGACTGCTTTTATAATTACTTAGCAGGAATTATCGCAGAAACTACCAAAAGGTTACAAATCCATGGAAGGAAGACTTGAGCATTCACACGCGATGGAAAAGACCAGTCTTTCTCCTGCATTACGCTGAGAGGTTGGTCTTACCCTTTCTCTCACAAGGAATTTTAATTCTCCATCATAAAATCATTTATGTTTATCCAATACAAGTTTTGGAAGTTTTCAATTTCGTCCCTAATCTTTCTCAATGTTGAATTTAATTCTTGAAATTTATGAATTTTTACTAAATACTCCGTTTATACTTTCAGTTGATCAAAATTCATTTTCAATTGCTAGAATAAACTCCAATTGAGCTCCAAATAATTTTTTCATGCTAATTACATTTGAGTTGGTATTTTTTAATAATGAACATAGTTTACCTAAATTAAGTAAATAATCACTCAATAGAATAAGAATAGTAAGGCTTGATAAGTGCATTCTGAAGATGAACATTATAATCTTTAAACTCATCTAATTTCTTCACCTTCCTCTCTTATCAGTCTGAATCTTAGGGTAGAAAATTTGTTTTGATCAAGTCACTAGAACAAAATTTATTTCAAATAACTGTTGGGAAACGAAAGCTTTGTGGCCTAGGCTTTTCCTTGGTGAAGTTGTCATTTGAATTGACTGCTGTAATAATTGATTAGCAGAAACTACGTATTGCTTTCCAAAATACCACCAGAAGGTTGATTTGGTCATAGCTTCAGTGTCTCTTTCTGATGGTTACAAATCCCTGTATATCACGAGTCCATGGAAAGAAGACTCGAGCATTCACACATGATGAAAAAGACTAGTCTTGCCCTTGCAGTACGCTGAGCCTTAGTTTAAGAAGCATAGGTTAGTCTTTCCCCTAGTAGTTTCTATCCACACACACACGCAAGTCATTGCCCAGCAATCGAAAATCATGTTTAGAGAGACCTTCCTCCTTGAATGTCTCTCTGTCCTAATCCTACTCCAATTACTTCAAACATCCAGCACAAACTATGTTGGGCTGTGCTGACCAATGACCTTTTCTGGACTGTGATGACAAATGGGCTAAAGCCCAATAACTGTTTTAACAATTTAGGCTCTTGCCCAATAACATGACCCGATCCGCCCCGA
>NW_019244826.1:80334-83133 GCF_002742605.1 Olea europaea var. sylvestris | reverse complement strand
TTTGTGAAGTGTCATTAGAGGCAAAAGGGTCGTGTCATAGAATTGTATAACAACATTAACTCCTAGTGTCTGTTTTTAATAATTTTCCTACCAAATATATAAAAAACATTTTGATTCTTACCCAAATCAACAAGCTAGGACAGTTTTACATGATAAGGGAAATTGTATTATATGAATAATGATACACGATTCAAGAGTGGACTAAATAGAATTTGCCTACTTGAAGGAGCGGCAGTTTAATCTTATATGCAAACTTGTATAAGACATAAATAACTCTGCGTTCAATGGCTGTCTTCCCAGGCAAAGGTTAAATCTGCTTTCTTCTGTATTGACAAAGATAGTGCAGATGGATTTTCTCTATTTTATTAGAATTGATGGAGATTTTTGTTCATAGAGATGTCTGGCATGCAGTTAAGATTTCTTTGATTCTTCTCCCATTCCTAGAGGTTTCACATCGACTACTCTTTTCTGTTTCCATTTAAGAAAAATATTCCATTTAGTCCAATCAGTTTATGCACTAGGTTTAGTAAAATAATACTGAATTATTGATGGCTCGCCTAAATTTGATATTCTCCTTCAGTGGTTATGTTCCAGGTAGACTTACTGGAGAATATTACTAGCACAAGAAAGCTAGCATAATCTAGATAAGAAAATTAGAGATGCAATGTCATGTTCGAACTAGACCTGGCCAAGACGGATGGATTTCTCAATACCAGAATTAGGCAGTATGGATTGAATGAAGAATGGGTTTAAAAGGATCAAAGATTTTACAGAAAAAGATTTTCTTTACAATTGGCATCAAATGGTTGATTGCCGCTGCTATTTGGAGACATTTTGCTTCCTTCTTTAGTATCAAAAATTCTTAACGTGAACAAGGTGCAGACCTTATTTCAGGCGTGGAGCTTCTCTGGATAGTTCATGTCTTACGTTTTCTTTGGATGGAACTACTGGTATTATACTCACAGACATGAAAATAGATGATCATTGGAAAAAAGGATATGGGCGCGAGTATATGATATTAATCTCATTACAATAATTACACCTCTTGTAGATCCCCTGTCATCGTAAGACAGATGAGGCCTGCCTCCATTAAAATGATGCTCAAAAGAAATCTAGATTATTGATAGGTGGTGATATCGTGAGAGAGAGAGAGAGAGGGAGAGGGAGAGGGAGAGGGAGAGGGAGGGAGGGAGAGAGAGAGAGAGAGAGAGAGAGAGTTTGTATGAAATAATAAACTTGGGTGTGGTACTCCCATTACACGAGTTTAGACAATTAGCCTCAAATGCTATATCAAACCATAAAATTTTGTTCAAGATGTTTTGAGTATAGTCAATATTACAAAAAGGCTTCAGATTCATAAATGTAATTTGTCGTGTTTCAGAAGTCATGAAACAAAGTCAGCAGTTTAAGACCTAAACAACACAATGATTCTTATTACTGATAGACTGTAACATATTTGCAAGTTGGACTATCAAACAATTCAAAGTTTTTCAATCCAATCAACTGAAACCAATTTCCTTCAAGGGTTGAAGAATGATTTGGAATTTGCTAACTGAGAGAAGACTCCATTCGTTGTATTTCAAGGACACCGACCAATGAATACGACCAGGAGTAAAATTAGAGAAGCGCCATTGAGGGACAAATTAGTTGAGCAATATAGAGCCTATTTTAGTTTAGAACGAAGTGTATCTTATTTTATAGGGTCATGTACATAGATATGAAAGGTTTTGTCCACTTCACGACTTTACATGGAAATTTGAAGATGAATGGAAATGAGTAGAAGGCATTTCCTATACATGTTGTGAAAGGGATGGCCAGGCAGGACTGGCAAGGGACTTGGGAAACTCGAGCTGATCACCTCAATGATCCCATTTTTCCAGGACATGCACAGCCCTTATGCTGTTTTGGTGAATTTGGGTACTCTAGAATTTATGCTATGAAATATAAACTTACACTTCCTTGTGTTGGTAAAAATGATGGAAAAGTGCATGATATGTTCGAAATTAGGCTCCAGGAAAAGCACTAACTAGCAGCAGTATCAATGGTGATACGGGGGCAAGCTGGGCTGGGAAAAATTTACTCTTTCGTGGTACGATAGGGATTAAAATCTAATGTCACATTAGACAAAATTCTGTTAATGAAAGTGAAATACTGTGCAAAAGTGAAATATAGAACCAAAAAGATGCAAAAAAGTGCAACACTTGGTGTTCCGCTATTTTATTTATTATTATTTTTTTTAAAAGGAAACATATTTTAGCTAACTAGGATTCAAATCGAAGTATCTAACTTTCCAATCAAACGATGTGCACATTGATTGGCGCCTTTCACCCAAGAATTTAGTTCATCCCTATCGTCTTGAAGGTAATTGAGGTCCTTGTTTTGCCTGTTGTCATGCAGGTTTTACTTGGTTAATAGGACAATTACATAAACTCGTGACAAGTAAATAGTGAGGAAATGAAAAAAGCAATAGTGTACTACAGCATGGGAGGGGAATAGGTAATATATTGATCTACTAATGAAACAGATTTACATATCTTATTGTCATAGACGCTGCAACAGCAATGACATACCACGTCATTGACAAGAAATTTCACACAATTAAGAAGCTCATGTCATTCAGTTTATAAAACATTGTTTCGTATCTCTAGTATCGTGGAAAATGCCTGTAGCCCATTGTTCTAACTGGACAGTTTTATTCAAATTGTTTTCAAGACACATCCGTGCGTTCAAAGTCCAATTCAGTTTTTCATCAAATCATAAATGGACGATGGTGTCACTAGAATCCCAAGATCTCTCTAT
>NW_019244826.1:46093-79822 GCF_002742605.1 Olea europaea var. sylvestris | reverse complement strand
TGGATTGGTTGTTGGTAGAGAAAGGTACGTTGGACTGAGCCTGGAAAACCACCGTTTGAAGATCTTTTGAGAGAGCTTCCGCAACATCTCTCTATTGTGATACCTTGTTGAAACCACCTCATCCAAAGCTTAAACAATTAGGAATGTGAGAAACTTATTTATTTTAATCATGTCTTCAAAATTTTCATATTTCTATTCTAAACAGCACCTCGTCCAAAGCTTAAATCATTAGAAATGTGACAAACTTATTTATTTTAATTATGTCTTCAAGAATTTCATATTTCTATTCTATATAGTACTAGCGTTGTGAATATGTAAAGAACTATTATGAAAAAATGATGATTGTACATAATACAATTATAAAGATAATTACCTGTCAAGTTCAGAACCCATATCAGTAGCCATGCCCTTTAATTCACCCAATATATTGCTTAGATTTAAAAGTGCATCCCCTTGCTTTGCCTTCTCCACCAGGTAATGAACATTAAAAATAATAAACACATATCATAAATGCATGCATTCTTGTAATAAATGATTAATAATAGAATAATAGAGATCATTTCAATTAATTTAGAAAATGGAAACGATATCATAACAGTCTGATTATGCTTTTCAGGTTAAGAGATATTTTCACATAAGAAGATATGCCATATATCACAAACAAGGACTTGGATAAAACCTAAAATATTATGATACGTAAATGACAAAAACATTAGATAAATGCGATTAGGATAATCCTTTTATGCACATCATAGGAATTTAAACCATTATGCAACTTTCAATCAAAAAAAAATTCTATTATTTCAATTCTTTTTCACTTTTTCTTTCATATATTTCAATTCTTTCATATATTCTTTCCTATATTACTTACTTTTTTACATGTCTAAAAGGATAAAGAGATGGCAGTAAATCATGTTAAAGAAATGAGAACTTGACAATTAGTTTAGAACATCTAGTTTTAGGCATCTACTTGGCATGCCAAGAAAATAATTCTTCAGGCAATTCATGCATCAATTGGGAGTGTGATTAGTTAAATGTAACAAGAAAAATGATTTATGGTTTATATTTGACAAGATTCTTGCACGATTTAGCTTAAATGAATTTGCATAAATTGAGACATGACACGAGGGTAGTGAGATATATTTCGATGGATTTAATCAGATTACTTGCAAGCAATTGGAGCTAACATTTCTATCCTGGGATAAACCTAAGGGTGAATATAAATTAGCACATGTGCTATTTTGGAGGCTGATGTGCACTCGAGACATAAAAGCTTAAAATCTAAAATAATTCTTTAGCACTTGTTGAAGATGAAGAAAATCTCAAAAGATACATAGGGGGTAAGTTATGTTTGCAAATGACCACTGCTTTCTTCAAAGATATTGGAGGGAGTGCGAACTCAACAAATCCTACAAGTACAAAGAAATGGGAAAGGAAAAAGATAAGCAACAAAGAAGGATACGGGAAGAAGGAAGACGGAAAGAGAGCTAACAGTCACTAACGGCTCTTAACTGCATTTCAATTTGTTAAAGAAACGGGGTCGTTTTCATTCCTTTTAAATTCCCTTATGTCTGTATTAATCAAAACTCGTTTATTCTCCAATTTCACGCTTTAATCCTTTTTTCGATTAAAACAGTTGGGAAAGAGAGGAAGAGAAGCATGTGAAGTGTGATCATTTTGATCTTGATTCTCTCTACGTATCTCTCTTTCTTCCCTCTTTCCTCTTCTATTTCTAGCTCTATTGTAATTCTCTGAAGAAATTCAATCCAATACAGCTGGGCATTTTGATTTATTTATGGCATTTTGCTTGTGGTACTTGAAGTTGGAAGGTAATTTTGGAATCCAACCATAACATTTGGTATCAGAGCAGTACTTGAATTGGGAATGGATACTTGAAGTAATGAAGAACAGATTAAAAGGATAGATAAAGAGTTGGAAGATTTGAGTGCTGTTTACCAGAGTATGGACAAATCTGTAAAACTTATGTGCAGCAGGCAAGACAGGTTGGAAGGGCTGTTGATTGAAACGAATTATAAGTATGGATCTCTGGTCGCCATGATGGCCAAGATGAATGGGAGAAATGGTAAGGGAATGCAGATGGAAGGCCACGTTACTCCAATTTTATCTGATGGTGGAGCAAAAATTTCTGGAACAGGGAACTCATCAACCCAAGGAAATGGTAAAGGCGAATCACATGCTGAATACAAAAATTCTTAAGATTGATTTTCCATCCTTCAGTGTTGCAACTATTGGGTGAAATGGTTAGAAATGTAGATTATGTAAAGCTTCTCGAGGATGTGGCCATCTGCAAAACTGACCGAGGTATAGCTGAAATTTTGTTCGACAAATCAAATAAGAAAAATAATGAAGAAGATGGTGATATTCAAAAAATCATATAAGTATTGATTCGATTTACAGATGCAGACCAGAGGATGAGCTCACAAACTGAAAGTAAACCACTTGAGAAGAAGCTTAAACAATAATTTCACACACCTTAAAGCAGAGTACAGATAATTGTGGTTTACAGATAATTCCAAGTCAGCTGCCCATAATATAAAGAGCAAACCTAACATGAATAATTGGACAAGTCCTGACTACTGATTGAAACTTGGACTGACTTTCCATCTTCAGGATGGGGGACTGAATTGATTTATAATAGCCCACTCTAACACAATAATAGGTATCATGACGAGAATGTTTATCTTATTAATTTTTCAATTAGTGTTGAATTAACTGAAACAATTGAATTAAAAAGCAATACCCAAAAAATCAAAAACAAAATAAAGCTTCAGAATTGAAAAAATTATATACGTGTTGATATCCTAAGTCATGCATCGAAATGATGCAAATTACAAAGATCTCAAATTGAAAATGATCTCACTATCAAAGAACCAAAAAATACAACTAACAAGAAAATACTAAGTCCACATATTAATCGCAGCAGCATCTCACGAAATCAGGTCAGCCAAAAATGCGCTGTCTTCGAACCAATCCCGATTTGGTTTAAAACACTGATTACTTGGCAAAGTAAAGGAGTTCACTGATTCGCTACCAGAAAGAAATGAGTTGAGATCAGTTGGTGCAAACTGATTGAATTCTCCATTATATGCCAAAGAAAATGTATCCATCAATTCACAACCAGGGGTTAATGAGTTCACCGCCGGTGTAGACGACTGAAAATCTTGATCTGTGTCGGTTAATCCACTGCACGGATTGAGCGATGTTGGAGTTGGTGCAGCTGTGAAAAGTTCTTGGTTGTCCTGAGGATTTTCAGATCCAGCATTAAAAACATCACACCAGTCAAATAGATCATTCTCCTCAAATCCTTGAATTTCTTCTAGTTGTGTGTCGAAACAAATGGAGTTATTTATAATCGGACTCTGACCAAAAGAAGCAGTTTCTTGGAAGAAGGAACGCTTTTGATCATTGGACTTAATCAACTCGATCCTCTTCCTTACTTCACATAACTTTGCATCAATACTTCTAAGCACATCTTCATCAGTAAACCCAGTTCTCTTCACTCCCTCAGAGACAGCACATACTTTCTGTTTTTTATTACTGCCACCATGATCAAGTTCTTGGGGCCGTTCCCTTTTCTTCTTGTCGACTGGGCAGTTTTTGTATGCTTGGATCACCTGCCGCACATCATCATGACTTTCTGGCCATGTTTCGACTCTTCCGTCCGGCCCAACTATAATGGCACAGACCTTGACATCACAGAGAACAGAGAGTTCCATGCTCTTCTTCTTGATGCAATCTTTCCGCTTCAAGAAACTCTTTTCAATGGCCCTCTGATTCTTGTTTCTTGGCAGCGCGTTCTCCATGATTCCCTGCAGTTTCTCTAAGAGGAATCAAGAAAGCACTAACGAAATTGAAGAAAAGGGAATTTCCTGCAACTTCTCAAAGAGGAATCAAGAAAGCGCTAACGAAATTGAAGAAAAGGGAATTCCCTGCAGCTTCTCAAAGAGGAATCAAGAAAGCACTAACGAAATAGAAGAAAAGGGAATTCCCTGCAGCTTCTGAAAGAGGAATCAAGAAAGCACTAACGAAATAGAAGAAAAGGGAATTCCCTGCAGCTTCTGAAAGAGGAATCAAGAAAGCACTAACGAAATAGAAGAAAAGGGAATTCCCTGCAGCTTCTGAAAGAGGATTGACGTTTTCCATCACATGAAAACCCATGTCGACGTGTGGTCTAATAACGGGTTTGCATGTTTGGCTAAGCTAAAAGATATTTATTAGGGAAAGAGAAAATTAAATTACTTTACATTGGGTGATCTCTGGAATTGCTATGATGAATGGAGTGCTTATGGGGCTGGAGTTCCAATTACTCTTTATGATGGCCAAGATTTAGTGCTGTATTTTATTGCTTATCTCTCTTCAATTCATATTTTGTGCTGTATTTTATTGCTATAAATGGGAATCAATTATTATTATTATTTTAACAATCTGATTAATGACACATTTTTCATCGTTTATATGTTTGTCGTTGCAAGCATTGATAGATCCATACTTCCATGGATTTGCAAATGTGGATCATGACCCACCCAATCAACCCATATCAAAGCTTGAGTTCGAATTTGAGAAGAAAAAGTTGATAGAAGATGACATTAGATAGATAATTTATCGAGAGGTAGTCTCCGATTTTTATTTTTTATTCTTCTTTTTTCAATAGCTAATTGTTTTCTTTTGCAAATACTTCTATCTTTGAGTCTCTTTTTTTATATATATATTTTCCATTTTTGTACTATTCCCAATTCTCAAATGTAGAAAAATATATAAGGGAAAAAAAATTATCTATAGAGAATTTTATTTCCTTTGCTTTTTCTGTTTCTAACTCAATTTCATATTAATTCATTAATTAAGTCATTTACATGCATTTATTCGTTTGTCTTTTCATTTCCTTAACCCCTCAAGTACTTAGTCGGGTTATGAAGTTACTTTGTAATAATTTATAATAAGGGGGTGTTTGGGAGACCTTTTTACGTAAAAATGTATTTTTGAATTGTAAATTGATGAAAAATGTGTGGTTGAAAAATAAGAAAAAGTTTTTTATTTACGTGTAATATTATTTTAATAAAGAATGTGTAGTTGAAAAGAAGAGAGAAAAATACATTTTGATAAAAATGGATACTAAACGGGTTGTAAGTAATGGAATTGAATGAAAATTTGAATCTTTTTGCTTTATAAAAGAATAGTAATTGATTTGCATTTAATATAATATATCTGTACATTTATCATATTCCTTTCTTTTGCTTTTGATAATTATTTTTCCTCGTGACTTGCTCTCATATATTTAGTTATAAACCCAATATATCACCATCCGATACCGACTTATATTTATATAATATAATATAATAGTAAAAAAGAAATGAAAACATTAAATAATCAATTCAAACTATTTGTTGGTTACCCTGGAAAACCTTGAAACATTTAATTTCCACTTTTGCCTTATATATTTTTTTTTGATAATTTGTCAACAATGTCCTTAGTCAATCTTCTAAATCTAACGTGCTTTTGTACTAATAGCATTATAATATATAAAATATCTTCATAATTTCATTTCTTTAATTAACTTTATAGTTACATTCCTTAATTAATTAATTTATCTATCTACAAATATGTAATTAAATGAAATTTTTCATTAACATGAAAAAGTAAGATGAAAAGACGTATTTAAATGCAATTCCACCAACATTTTATTACATATTACTCTCTAATATGCTATTATTATTTAACATTTGAAATATATTGATTTGATTATTGTTTTTAACTTTGAAACCTTTTTAATAACATGGGCTAAAAGAACGGAAAGGGTTTTAAATCCATAAATTTAATTCATAATTGAAATCTTTAAATCTTTTTATTAATAAAATAAATATGTAATTACAAAAAATTTCAGTATCCATAATATAAATATTTGAAATAATACATGCATTAGGTTATATTTTAACTTATCTTGTATCAACATTCACCACTACACCGTTGATTGACAATTATTACTTATCAAGGGATGGCAATGGGTGGGTTCAGGGCGGGACAGGTTCCTCCTCCCCCCGTCTCATCGGGCATTTTTCCGCCGCATACCTGTTCTATTACCCGTTTAAGGAGGGGCCTTTATCCATTTATGTAACCTTTTTTCTTTAAGTTTTAGATAATTCATTTTATTGCCCAATTCATTAAAGTGAAATAATAATATAGCAGTTAAATTTTTTTATTTAGTTTTTTTATTTTTAAAAGTTAAATTATTTGAATATGTTTGGTAAACTAAGGTCTTTATTGTTTATTATATTCCTTAAATCATTTTAATTGTCATCTTCTATTAAAATTAATGAAACTTTGTGAAGTTTTTCATTTAAAGTATGAATGCTAGAAAAAATACAAATTAAAATTATCAGAGCTAGGCAAGTGTTACCCGTACCTGCCTCGGGGCGAAATTCCATACCTCGAATCCCCGATTAAGCGGGTTTGGCGGTCATCACTACTTATCATTTAAAACTTATTGATTTGACTACTGTTTTTGAATTTGAAAATTTACTAATAAACGTGAAAAATAGTATAACACATTTACTAGTTTTGAACTAGAATGTGTAGCCATCAAAATCATATTTATCAAAACGTTTATTATTTATTATTTTCTATACGAGTTTATGATCCATTGTCACCGTCTTCTCACTCACTTTCGTTGTTTCTTCTTCTCAAAAAATCGTGTTTCATAAAATAAATCAAGATAACTGTCAAGGGGTTTGTGTGTTTCCTTTCCTTAAAATTTTATCAAGGGATAGAATTCAAAACTATCTTTTGATTTTAAATTCTTCTCAATTATTTTTTATGATGTTTGATCATCTCCTTTTGGATTCACAATGTTATTAGAAGAGATTTGCATGTATCCAACGATATATAATCTAATCATATCAAAGAGACTAAAGGTGTCTTTACTTTTGACAAATTTAATGAGGTTCAACATTTTATATTTTGTGATTTTGAATATTGTCAATAAATAAAAAATTATGCATTGTTTTCACGTTCTAATATTCACGTGTATGTACTTTACTTTTTAAATTTGATTTTACATATTTATATTTCAAAATATTATACATATCATTCATCCGATACATAAGGCGTGCAAAGCACGTGTTTACTACTAGTATCATTTAATGCATTCCCTAAATTGGTGCTAAGCACACGTGAGAATGAATATTATTACTCTTTCAAATATGTATATTTCTATTTATAAGTAAAAGATAAATTATCTTTAAACGTACAAATTATATATTATAGAAATGACTTATTTACTTATAATTAAATCTTTTTAAGCTTAGTCAAACATGCATTGCTAACATTTTGGATTTCACACTTGTATTCACATTGAATGCTTCAAAGAAAAATAGAAATTGAAAGAGCATAACAATTTTCAAACATTTTGGTTTTCAGACTTGTATCCTCAATGATGTTGAGTACTGAGTTCGACCCAATAACGTCGTTTTCATTCCTTTTAAATTCCCTTATGTCTGTATTAATCAAAATTCGTTTATTCTCCAATTTCACGCTATAATCCTTTTTTCGATTATAACAGTTGGGAAAGAGAGGAAGAGAAGCATGTGAAGTGTGATCATTTTGATCTTGATTCTCTCTACGTATCTCTCTTTCTTCCCTCTTTCCTCTTCTATTTCTAGCTCTATTGTAATTCTCTGAAGAAATTCAATCCAACACAGCTGGGCATTTTGATTTATTTATGGCATTTGGTTGTGGTACTTGAAGTTGGAAGGTAATTTTGGAATCCAACCATAACATTTGGTATCAGAGCAGTACTTGAATTGGGAATGGATACTTGAAGTAATGAAGAACAGATTAAAAGGATAAATAAAGAGTTGGAAGATTTGAGTGCTGTTTACCAGAGTACGGACAAATCTGTAAAACTTATGTGCAGCAGGCAAGACAGGTTGGAAGGGCTGATGATTGAAACGAATTATAAGTATGGATCTCTGGTCGCCATGATGGCCAAGATGAATGGGAGAAATGGTAAGGGAATGCAGATGGAGGGCCACATGACTCCAATTTTATCTGATGGTGGAGCAAAAATTTCTAGAACAGGGAACTCATCAACCCAAGGAAATGGTAAAGGCGAATCACATGCTGAATACAAAAATTCTTAAGATTGATTTTCCATCCTTTAGTGTTGTGACTGTTGGGTGAAATGGTTAGTAATGGAGATTATGTAAAGCTTCTCGAGGATGTGGCCATCTTCAAAATTGACCAAGGTATAGCAGAGATTTTGTTCGACAAATCTTATAAGAAAAATAATGAAGAAGATGGTGATATTCAAAAAATCATATAAGTATTGATTCGATTTATAGATGCAGACCAGAGGATGAGCTCACAAACTGAAAGTAAACCACTTGAGGAGAAGCTTAAACAATAATTTCACTCATCTTAAAGCAGAGTACAGATAATTGTGGTTTACAAATAATTCCAAGTCAACTGCCCATAATATAAAGAGCAAACCTAGCAAGAATAATTGGAGAAGTCCTGACTACTGATTGAAACTTGGACTGACTTTCCATCTTCACGATGAGGGGCTGAATTGATTTATAATAGCCCACTCTGACACAATAATAGGTATCATAACAAGAATGTTTGTCTTATTAATTTTTCAATTAGTGTTGAATTAACTGAAACAACTGTATTAAAAAGCAATACCCAAAAAATCAAAAACAAAATAAAGCTTCAGAATTGAAAAAATTATATACTTGTTGATTTCCTAAGTCATGCATCGAAATGATGCAAACTACAAAGATCTCAAATTGAAAATGATTTCACTATCAAAGAACCAAAAAATACGACTAACTTGCAAGAAAATACTAAGTCCGCATATTAATCGCAGCAGCGTCTCACGAAATCAGGTCAGCCAAAAATGTGCTGTCTTCGAACCAATCCCGATTTGGTTTAAAACACTGATTACTTGGCAAAGTAAAGGAGTTCACTGATTCGCTACCAGATATAAAGGAGTTGAGATCAGTTGGTGCAAACTGGTTGAATTCTCCATTATATGCTGCAGAAAATGTATCCATCAATTCACAACCAGGGGTTGTTGAGTTCACCGCCGATGTAGACGACTGAAAATCTTGATCTGTGTTGGTTAATCCACTGCACGGATTGAGCGATGTTGGAGTTGGTGCAGCTGTGAAAAGTTCTTGGTTGTCCTGTGGATTTTCAGATCCAGCATTAAAAACATCGCACCAATCAAATAGATCATTCTCCTCAAATCCTTGAATTTCTTCTAGTTGTGTGTCGAAACAAATGGAGTTATTTATAATCGGACTCTGACCAAAAGAAGCAGTTTCTTGGAAGAAGGAACGCTTTTGATCATTGGACTTAATCAACTCGATCCTCTTCCTTACTTCACATAACTTTGCATCAATACTTCTAAGCACATCTTCATCAGTAAACCCAGTTCTCTTCACTCCCTCAGAGACAGCACATACTTTCTGTTTTTTATTACTGCCACCATGATCAAGTTCTTGGGGCCGTTCCCTTTTCTTCTTGTCGACTGGGCAGTTTTTGTATGCTTGGATCACCTGCCGCACATCATCATGACTTTCTGGCCATGTTTCGACCCTTCCGTCCGGCCCAACTATAATGGCACAAACCTTGACATCACAGAGAACAGAGAGTTCCATGCTCTTCTTCTTGATGCAATCTTTCCGCTTCAAGAAACTCTTTTCAATGGCCCTCTGATTCTTGTTTCTTGGCAGCGCGTTCTCCATGATTCCCTGCAGTTTCTCTAAGAGGAATCAAGAAAGCACTAACGAAATTGAAGAAAATGGAATTCCGTGCAGTTTCTCAAAGAGGAATCAAGCAAGCACTAACGAAATTGAAGAAAAGCGAATTCCCTGCAGCTTCTCAAGGAGGAATCAAGAAAGCATTAACGAAATTGAAGAAAAGGGAATTGTGCCGGAGAGAAATTGAGGGAATTTTATTGATATGTGAGGTGAGTGCGTATATATAATGAAGAGAAAATTACCGTTGACAGATTCCCGCGCCAACGGCCATTTTATTTGATTTTGAATCCCATCACGTTTGATTTTGCCCGCGCCAACGGTTCAATCGAGGGCTTTTTTGGAAGCGCCAATTCTATCTCCTAAACCGCTCTCTTCCCAAATTGAGCAGCAACAGGGCAAGTGAATACAACGTGGACGGTGTCTTCATTTGATTGTTTAAATGAAATAATTTACCTAAATCTGATTGGTTCAGCTTACAATTAGGCTTAATGTAACATGTGGTGATACCTAAATTAGCATTAATCATATAAAGGAACTCCTTTTCTTTTTTCTTCTCAACTATTTTTTCTCTCATATTTTATTTTATTTTTTAGTTTTTTGGGGCAAATTAACATTGGGAAAAAAGGTTGATAGACTTTTTAACTCTTCTAAAGTTTGGGTGAATGCATTTACACAACTTTGTGACTGTTGTCATACAAATGCACTTTTTGAAAAGTACTGTGATCACTATTACAAAATTCAGTTTTACCAAAATAAAATTCAAAGTTTAATGTTGAAATTCAAAATTCACGGATTACGTGATTTTTATGTATGATTCTAGTATTCACATTGGCGTTTTCCATCACATAAAAACCCATGTCGACATGTGTTCTAATAACGGGTTTGCATGTTTGGCTAAACTTAAAGATATTTATTAGGGAAAGAGAAAATTAAATTACTTTACATTGGGTGATCTCTGGAATTGTTATGATGAATGGAGTGCTTATGGGGCTGGAGTTCCAATTACTCTTTATGATGGCCAAAATTTAGTGCTGTATTTTATTGCTTATCTCTCTTCAATTCATTTAGTGCTGTATTTTATTGCTATAAATGGGAATCAATTATTATTATTATTTTAACAATCTGATTAATTACACATTTTTCATCGTTTTTATGTTTGTAGTTGCAGGCATTGATAGATCCATACTTCCATGGATTTGCAAATGTGGATCATGACCCACCCAATCAACCCATATCAAAGCTTGAGTTCGAATTTGAGAAGAAAAAGTTGATAGAAGATGACATTAGATAGATAATTTATCGAGAGGTAGTCTCCGATTTTTATTTTTTATTCGTCTTTTTTCAATAGCTAATTGTTTTCTTTTGCTAATACTTCTATCTTTGAGTCTCTTTTATATATATATATATATATATATATATATTTTTTTTTTTTTCCATTTTTGTACTATTCCCAATTCTCAAATGTAGAAAAATATATAAGGGAAAAAAATATCTATTGAGAATTTTATTTCCTTTGCCTTTTCTATTTCTAACTCAATTTCATTTTAATTAATTAATTAAGTCATTTACATGCATTTATTCGTTTGTCTTTTCATTTCCTTAACCCCTCAAGTACTTAATCGGGTTATGTAGTTATTTTGTAATAATTTATAATAAGTAATGGAATTGAATGAAAATTTAAATCTTTTTGCTTTATAAAAGAATAGTAATTGATTTGTTATGCACATCCGAACGTGTTTGGAGGTGCACTCAAAATAATAGATCTGTACATTTATCATATTCCTTTCTTTTGCTTTTGATAATTATTTTTCCTCGTGACTTGCTCTCATATATTTAGTTATAAACCCAATATATCATCATCCGATACTGACTTATATTTATACAATATAATATAATAGTAAAAAAAACAACATTAAATAATCAATTCAAACTATTTGTTGGTTACCCTGGAAAACCTTGAAACATTTAATTTCCACTTTTGCCTTATATATAGATATATATATTTTTTGATAATTTGTCAACGATGTCCTTAGTCAATCTTCTAAATCTAACGTGATTTTGTACTAATAGCATTATAATATATAAAATATCTTCATAATTTCCTTTCTTTAATTAACTTTATAGTTACATTCCTTTAATTAATTAATTTATCTATCTACAAATATGTAATTAAATGAAAATTTTCAATAACATGAAAAAGTAAGATGAAAATACGTATTTGAATGCAATTCCACCAAAATTTTATTACATATTACTCTTCTAATATGCTATTATTATTTAACATTTGAAATATATTGATTTGATTACTGTTTTTAACTTTGAAACCTTTTAATAACATGGGCTAAAGGAACGGTAAGGGTTTTAAATCCATAAATTTAATTCATAATTGAAATCTTTAAATCTTTTTATTAATCAAATAAATATGTAATTGCAAAAAATTTCATTATCCATAATATAAATATTTGAAATAATACATGCATTAGGTTATATTTTAACTTATCTTGTATCAACATTCACCACTACACCATTGATTGACAATTATTACTTTTCAAGGGATGGCAATGGGTGGTTTTAGGGCGGGGGAGGTTCCTCCTCCCCCTGTCTCATCGGGCATTTTTCCGTTGCATACCTGTTCCATTACCCGTTTAAAGAGGGGCCTTTACCCATTTATGTAACCTTTTTTCTTTAAGTTTTAGATAACTCATTTTATTGCCCAATTCATTAAAGTGAAATAATAATATAGCAGTTAATTTTTTTATTTAATTTATTTATTTTTAAAAGTTAAATTATTTGAATATGTTTGGTAAATTAAGGTCTTTATCGTTTATTATATTCCTTAAATAATTTTAATTGTCATCTTATATTAAAATTAATGAAACTTTGTGGAGTTTTTCATTTATAGTGTGAATGCTAGAAAAAATACAAATTAAAATTAACAGGGCTCGGCAGGTGTTACCCGTACTTGCCTCGGGGCGAAATTCTTTCCCTCGAATACCCGATTAAGCGGGTTTGACGATCATCCCTACTTATCATTTAAAACTTATTGATTTGACTACTATTTTTGAATTTGAAAATTTACTTATAAACGTGAAAAATAGTATAACACATTTACAAGTTTTGAACTAGAATGTGTAGCCATCAAAATCATATTTATCAAAGCGTGTATTATTTATTATTTTCTGTACGAGTTTATGATCTGTTGTCACCGTCTTCTCACTCACTTTCGTTGTTTCTTCTTCTCAAAAAATTGTGTTTCATAAAATAAATCAAGATAACTGTCAAGGGATTTGTGTGTTTCCTTTTCTTAAAATTTTATCAAGGGATAGAATTCAAAACTATCTTTTGATTTTAAACTCTTCTCAATTATTTTTTATGATGTTTGATCATCTCCTTTTGGTTTCACAATGTTATTAGAAGAGACTTGCATGTATCCAATGATATATAATCTAATCATATCAAAGAGACTAAAGGTGTCTTTACGTTTGACAAATTTAATGAGGTTCAACATTTTATATTTTGTGATTTTGAATATTGTCAATAAATAAAAAATTATGCATTGTTTTCACGTTCTAATACTCACATGTGTGTACTTTACTTTTTAAATTTGATTTTACATATTTATATTTCACAATATTATACATATCATTCATCCGATGTATAAGGCGTGCAAAGCACGTGCTTACTATTAGTTCAATACTTTATTTAAAAATATAAATCTACGCTCGTTATATAAATAAATTGTAGCAAAGGCTATTAATTTGACAAAAGAATTCTTTCTCTGATCTCTGATCCTGAAACTATGTTAGCTCCTGCAAAAAACATACGGATGAAATTTATAGAATTGAGTGTCTGCTGTTTTTGGGTTGACGTCAATTGGATTCTTTTGAAGGTACTTTAAGTTGAGATTTGAGAATAAAGGTAGCTTTGTTTCGCCCATGTTCTTAACTTTTCTTTTTTGATAATGATGCATATTCACATTGTGTATTCCTTGCCTAACCAGCCACAGAAAGTCTACTGCATTAAGAGTCAAAGAATTACCATTAAACACTTGCAGAAAGGTATCCAATTAGAAAAGGGGATGCCTCACATTTTGTATAAAAAGTTGACACAAATGTAAACCAAAATAAAACATTAAATTTAATAACAATTGATGGATTCAAATACTTCATAAACTTTGATAAAAATTATGAAAAAACTAAAATTTTATCAAAAACCAAATAAGGGCTCATTAATTGAAATTGAAATACTTGTCTGATGGGAACTTCTTGAAACTTTCATCTGTAAGATGAAATGAACAACTGTCTTATGCATTGCTCTTGAAAGATCCTAGTACCTTAATGGTTGCTACCTTTAGAATGCACTGGTGGTAGAATACAGCAATAGCAACTCCAATGAATGGTCCAACCCAGAGAATTCACTGTATAGTTATTTAAATGTACAAAGAATCCTGTCTAAAAGCTAAACTTCATAAACAAGCGAGGACATGAATTATTTTTTTATGTATCGAATATTCCCCACGTCTAAACTTCATAAACAAGCGAGGACAAGACTTGAATCAATTATGTATATAAAGACGTAAAAGTCACCATATATAGTCATCTTAGAGATTGCCTTATTTGTAGATGACAGCAGCCCAGTTCCAGTAATGGTGATGGTGGCGAGGTGAACCATGAAAACATCGAATTCAATGAGAAGTGGAACCAATACCTTCACATAGGTAAGACTTAAATCAAACTGAGAGAAATTTCAAGTTACTGTCGAGCAATCGGGAGACTCTCTCCCTCATAATTTTCAATTTTCAATTAATTAATTCAATTCAATTAATTTGGGCTCATTAACAAGCAGCTCAATTAATTAATTATCCAATAATTGTCAATTAATTAATTGATAAATATCATTCTTCCATTTTTATTTTGTGTGTGGTCATTAGGCTCACAATCACAATGTCTAACGACATGAATTATTATTTTAATCTAATCAGAATCGATAAATTATAGTACCCCTTTTTAATTTATCACAAATTCACATTTGTCGTCCAGAATGATATTTAGCAATTTGTTAGGGCAGTACATGTGATGAAAAATGACATGTGATATGACAAAATCAAACTTGTTCGTTTACAATGAGGCTATAATCCATTCATTAATATAATCTGATTGATTACTAGATATGGATATGTATCAATGTCAATTATCGATCATAACTTTCATTCACTATTAAGTCAACATAAGTCAAAAATTTCTTTTCGAGTTATGAGTACACCTTGACCAAGGGTTTCTTTAGGGCATGCTCATACTGGTTGACAAAATGCTTCAATGATGTCTTCGAATCCACATACCCGTTGAAGAACGCATTCATATATTCACTTCTCTATATAGTTGACATCCAGAAAGTAGTTTTCAAAAAAAAACTGGAACATAACACCCTCCGCTCTCGTATAATCCCCACAACCAGTCATTTTCATGCAAACCATATGCAGCAATCGTTGTTGTCCAACCGTCTTCGAATTTTTGACTGGATTGTGTATCATACACTAATCTGTGTATAGTCCCAAATATCGAATCCTTATCAACGTTACATGATATCCAAACTTCTCAGGCATCTTCCTCAAAATATACCGTAAGCACCATTTATGCTTCGTATTTGGGAAAACAATACAAATCGCATTTTGCATTGCCCTTCCCTAATCTATAATTATTCCATGTGGAGCTTCACCGTGCATGCACTGAAGTCATGTCTTGAACAACCATACAAAAGTACCTATGTCTTCATTCGATACCAAACCACAACCAAGCAGAGTTGATTGTTCGTGATGATTGACGCCAACAAATGGGGTGAAAGGCATTTCGTACTTATTAGCGAGATACGTCTATTAAAATTAACCACATTGCCAAACTCTTTGTATGCCTACCTACACCGATAATCTGTCTAAAATATATCTCTAAGCCACGACTCATCGTCCAAATCCATAATAAAGTAAAATCCTGGTCATTCTGATTGTATTTTTGAAAAATATGTTTGTATTGCTGCAACATCTCCTTCTCCAAGTCGTAGTTCCCTCACTTGTTCTATATAGTTCTGACAATCTCTTTCAATGCAAGTCACGTTCTCATATCTATTTGCGTCTACCATTGCAAAGTTGTAACTTTTATGCAATGGAATCCCAGACAAATCATTCAATTCAAGCTTCCGTTTCACTTGTTCACTCAGACGTCGATTGTATCGACATAACCTGGACTTCAAAGGACTTATTTCATGATTTTGGTCGAGGCGGACTCCGTTGATTCTCCAGCTTCCAAGACTGTTCGAAGATACAGATATCCTGGCTTTATATCCCATCTTAACTGTGGAGTGCAATTTCAACGAACCGCTAGCAGTACTGCTTAGAAGGATTGATACAAAGTTATGTGATGTAAGAAAAGAATCCAGTCAATTAAATCCAATGATCAAAACTATACCATTGCTACTTCGAAAGAGCCATCATTCTTCCAAGAAATTGCCTCTTTTGATCAGTAAGATTATAAACAACCCTCTTTGGCTCGACGCACAACTGGAAGAAATACGCAAATTTGAGGAGAATGATCAAAACTATATGGATTATACCATTGCTAGATCAAAAGAGCCATCCTTCTTCCAAAAAACTGCTTCTTTTGGTCAAAATCAGATTATAGATAACTCTGTTCTGTTTGACTCACAACTGGAAGAAATACATGGATTTGAGGAGAATGATCTATTTGACTGGTCGGCTGCTTTTAATACAGAATCTGAAAATCCACATCTAATGGTAGTCAGTAAAGAAGACATCCATGAACTTTTGACAACTGCACCAACTTTAAAATCGCTCAACCCGTGCAATGGATTAACTGGTACATATCAAGATTTTCAGTCGTCTACACCAGCAATGAACTCATCAACCCCTGGTAATGAATTGGTGGATACATTTTCTATGGCATATAATGGAGAACTCAACCAGTTTACACCACCTGAGCTGAACTCATTTAGTCCTGGTAGCCACTTTGTGAACTTTTTTAGTTTGCCATGTAATCTGGACTTTCAGCAGTTTACACCAAATTGGAACTGGTTTGAAGACAGTGCATTTTTGGATGACATGAATTCGTGGTGCACTGCTGCTAATAATTTATGGACTTAGTATTTCCTTGTTAGTGTCATTTTTTAGTTCATTGATAGTGAACTCCATTTCTATTTGAGATCATTGTAATTTGCAACCTTTCGATGCATTACTTAGGATATCAAGTATATACCATTTTCAATTCTTCAGCTTTCTTTTTCTTCTAATTTTTTGGGTACTGTTTACTAGTTCAGTTGTTTCAGTTATATCAAATCTAATGAGCATATTAATAAAACAAAACTGAAAACATATTTATCATTTCTATTTTGTGAAGTGTTATTAGAGGCAAAAGGGTCATGTCATAGAATTGTATAAAAACATTAACCCCTAGTGTCTATTTTTAATAATTTTCCTACCAATTATATAAAAAAAACTTTTTGATTCTTACCCAAATCAATAAGCTAGGACAGTTTTACATGATAAAGGAAATTGTATTATATGAACAATGATACACGATTCAAGAGTGGACTAAATAGAATTTGCCTACTTGAAGGAAAGGCAGTTTAATCTTATATGCAAACTTGTCTAAGACATTGATAACTCTGCGTTCAATGGCTGTCTTCCCCAAAGGTTAAATCTGTTTTCTTCTATATTGACAAAGATAGTGGAGATGGATTTTCTTTATTTTATTAGAATTGATGGAGATTTTTGTTCATAGATATGTCTGGCATGCAGTTAAGATTTCTTTGATTCTTCTCCCATTCCTAGAGGTTTCACATCGACTACTCTTTTCTGTTTCCGTTTGAGAAAAATATTCCGTTTAGTCCAATCAGTTTATGCACTAGGTTTAGTAAAATAATACTGAATAATTGATGGCTCGCCTAAATTTGATATTCTCCTTCACAGAGTGGTTATGTTCCAGGTAGACTTACTGGAGAATATTACTAGCACAAGAAAGCCAGCATAATCTAGATAAGAAAATTAGGGATGCAATGTCATGTTCAAACTAGACCTGGCCAAGACGGATGGCTTTCTCAATACCAGGATTAGGCAGTATGGATTGAACAAAGAATGTGTTTAAAAGGATCAAAGATTTTACCGAAAAAGATTCTCTTTACAATTGGCATCAAATGGTTGATTGCAGCTGCTATTTGGAGACATTTTGCTTCCTTCTTTAGTATAAAAAATTCTTAACGTGAACAGGGTGCAGATCTTATTTCAGGCATGGAGCTTCTCTGGACAGTTTGTGTCTTACGTTTTCTTTGGATGGAACTACTGGTATTACACTCACAGACATGAAAATGGATGATCATTGCAAAAATGGATATGAGCGCGAGTATATGATATTAATCTCATTACAATGATTACACCTCTTGTAGATCTCCTGTCATCGTAAGACAGATGAGGCCTGCCTCCATTAAAATGATGCTCAAAAGGAAATCCAGATTATTGGTAGGTGGTGATATCATGAGAGAGAGAGAGAGAGAGTTTGTATGAAATAGTAAACTTGGGAGTAGTACTCCCATTACACGAGTTTAGACAACTGGCCTCAAACGCTACATCAAACCATGAAATTTCGCTCAAGATGTTTTAAGTATAGTCAATATTACAAAAAGGCTTCAGATTCATAAATGTATCTTGGCCGTGTTTCAGAAGTCATGAAACAAAGTCAGCAGTTTAAGACCTAAACAACACAATGGTTCTTCTTACAGACTAACTGTAACATATTTGCAGGTTGGACTACCAAACAATTCAAAATTTTCAATCCAAACAATTGTAACCAATTTCCTTCAAGGGTTGAAGAATGATTTGGAATTTGCTAACTGAGAGAAGACTCCATTCGTTGTATTTCAAGGACACCGACCAATGAATACGACCAGGAGTAAAATTAGAGAAGCCCCACTGAGGGAGAAATTAGTTGAGCAATATAGAGCCTATTTTGGTTTAGAACAAAGTGTATCTTATGTTATAGGTCATGTACATAGATATGAAAGGTATTGTCCACTTCACGACTTTACATGGAAATTTGAAGATGAATGGAAATGAGTAGAAGGCATTTCCTGTACATGTTGAGAAACGGATGGCCAGGCAGGACTGGCAAGGGACTTGGGAAACTCGAGCTGATCACCACAATGATCCCATTTTTCCACAACATGCACAGCCCTTATGCTGTTTTGGTGAATTTGGTTGCTCTAGAATTTATGCTATGAAATATAAACTTACACTTCCTTCTGTTGGTAAAAATGATGGAAAATTGCATGATATGTTCGAAATTAGGCTCCAGGAAAAGCACTAACTAGCAGCAGCAGCAATGGTGATACAGGGGCGAGCTGGGCTGGGAAAAATTTACTCTTTCGTGGTACGATAAGATCCCCTGGATACTGGTAATCGTTGATTTTCAGGATCTAAATCAATTTCAGGTAATATGATAGCTAGAAAGCTTTGTAGTTTCTATCCTCTATAGCATACTACTAAATTAGAACTTGTCAAGAATTTCTATAATGCATTTTTTGTTGTCAGTATGAAATACTTGCCAAGGATTTTTTTTATTGTTTTTTTTTTTTAGCAATTAAGGATTTAGTTGCTTTATATCATCCAGTGGATCAAGCAACAAAGTCAAGAATGAGGCAAAAAATATTCACACAACTGAGATGCTAAAATTCTGTCTCTATCACTGGGGGGAGGGAGAGGGGGGGAGTCCTAGCCTTAGCCCTTGTTTGACCCCCATTTCTTAAAACTCATTTTCAATCACACATTTCATGAGATCTACAATATTTATCAACTTTTCAATCACACATTTCTTCAATTTTTAT
This sequence comes from Olea europaea var. sylvestris, assembly GCF_002742605.1. Taxonomy (NCBI): domain Eukaryota; kingdom Viridiplantae; phylum Streptophyta; class Magnoliopsida; order Lamiales; family Oleaceae; genus Olea; species Olea europaea. The sequence continues at coordinate 60,161 of NW_019244826.1, read as the reverse complement.
CAAACCAAATGGGGGATTAAAATCTAATGTCACATTAGACAAAATTCTGTTAATGAAAGTGAAATACTGTGCAAAAGTGAAATATAGAACCAAAAAGATGCGAAAAAGTGCAACACTTGGTGTTCCGCTATTTTTTTTTTTTTTTAAAGGAAACATATTTTAGCTAACTAGGATTCAAATCGAAGTATCTAACTTTCCAATCAAACGATGTGCACATTGATTGGCGCCTTTCACCCAAGAATTTAGTTCATCCCTATCGTCTTGAAGGTAATTGAGGTCCTTGTTTTGCCTGTTGTCATGCAGGTTTTACTTGGTTAATAGGACAATTACATAAACTCGTGACAAGTAAATAGTGAGGAAATGAAAAAAGCAATAGTGTACTACAGCATGTGAGGGGAATGGGTAATATATTGATCTACTAATGAAACAGATTTACATATCTTATTGTCATAGACGCTGCAACAGCAATGACATACCACGTCGTTGACAAGAAATTTCACACAATTAAGAAGCTCATGTCATTCAGTTTATAAAACATTGTTTCATATCTCTAGTATCGTGGAAAATGCCTGTAGCCCATTGTTCTAACTGGACAGTTTTATTCAAATTGTCTTCAAGACACATCCGTGCGTTCAAAGTCCAATTCATTTTTTCATCAAATCATAAACGGACGATGATGTGACTAGAATCCCAAGATCTCTCTATTGTGATACCTTGTTGAAACCACCTCATCCAAAGCTTAAACCATTAGGAATGTGACAAACTTATTTATTTTAATTATGTCTTCAAGAATTTCATATTTCTATTCTATACGGTACTAGAGTTGTGAATATTGTCAAGAACTATTATGAAAAAATGATGATTGTACATAATACAATTATAAAGACAATTACCTGTCAAGTTCAGAACCCATATCAGTAGCCATGCCCTTTAATTCACCCAATATATTGCTTAGATTTAAAAGTGCATCACCTTGCTTTGCCTTCTCCACCAGGTAATGAACATTAAAAATAATAAACACATATCATAAATGCATGCATTCTTGTAATAAATGGTTAATAATAGAATAATTTCTTGTAATAAATGGTTAATAATAGAATAATTTTATATAACAAACATATACCTCAATTTCCTGTAAGGCATTTGTTGGATCTAGAGGAGGCATCCAATAAACAGGTCATCCTTTAGGCGCTAGATCCAAACCTAACTTTTCCTATGAACCAGTCTACTTCGTTTTTCTCTATCATTTTTGTTTGTAAAAGACATGTAATCAAATAAGAGATGGATCAAATATCCCAAGGGGAAAAACCATATTAATCATGTATTATATTTCAAATCAATTGAGTTTCATATAATATTTTCCATGAAACGATTGGGACTACAAAAAAAGAGAAGTGTTAAACCTCTTGAATTTAAAGGCCCAGTGATGTCCCATCTCTTTTTTGGCTTCCATGGCGTAGAAAACATGTCTCCCAGATTATTCAACAATTTCTCCCCCTGAAAGAAAATTGTATGATCGTCGTTACTAGAGAAAAAATGCAATCAAAAGCAAGGAAATATGGTGTCAAGAAAAAAAAAAGAACAATTGAACAGCAGGTGAGAAATCTAATTAGTCCAAATCAACTACATCCAACATTTTAAACCAACATGCATAATATATCATCAGCAAAAATAGTTACTTGTTTTAAAAGTAAGTAAACTTATTAAGCTTATTAAACCAACATGCATAATATATCATTCATGCCCTAATCAGATCTCCCATGACAGGTTCTCCTACATGACGCAGCTACACACAACAGATATGTCTTCAATCTGTATTCTAGTATTAATAAAAGTAAAGATCCCTAAGAATGCTTTGAAAATATCGAGTTACACCATAGTTGTGAGGCATATTAAAGACAAATCCATCAAAAAACAATAAGCATTTTCTGGCATACTATGAAACACATGCAGAGAGGCCACACAGATGTAGAGAACACAGAGGTTAAGTTTTGAAAGAGGAAAAGAGTCAAAGTTCGGAAGATTATTGCTTAAAAACTATATTCACGGTGACTTGTTACCAAATTCAATAGTGTACCAAAAAGTTAATATGGCTAAAGCAGAAAAGATTTTATAACTTCTCCCCAAGCAATACCAAATTCGTTCATACTCCATAGAGGGGAGAATGAGAAATAATTAATCTGTCCACAAGCTACTATGTCATGAAAAATATAGATGCAAATTGAAATAAAAGTTGATATACCCTGCTCAAGTTTCTGTCCATATCAATAGCCATCATGTGAGTCATGTGTATTTTGCTCGCCCTGTTGATGCAAGGTCTATAAGGTTCTATCACCATTTTATCTAATGTCTTCAGGCAGTTGTTCACTGAGTTTGTCGTCTCTTCAGTCTTGTTCACAGCATAACTCTGCAATTCTTGAATAGACATGCTCTCAAGTCCTCTCTTGCCCTGAGACTTGTTACCATCTTTGTTTCTAGAGGAGTACGAGGATGAGGAAGATGCTCCTCTTCCAATATCGTCGTTGTCGTCGTCATCATTGAAGGATTAGATTTTTGGTTTAGTGTAATGAGCACTGGTCCAGAAAAAGTTCTTCTTGCAGGTGTAACAATTGGTTTGTTATCATATTTCGCATCAGGATCAAGAGGATTAGAAGAATCAACTGAGTTTTGCTCCGGCAGTTTATTGTCAAGTGATTTCCTAAAGCCAAACATTTTACCAAATCGGTTTATGAGTTGAATTACTACCCAGAGGCCTGGAATAATTCCTTTCCAAAGTTTCTGTCCTGCTAGGATTGTTTAAGATACACACGATGTCCAATTGCAGCACCTGGAAGCCCAATTAATTTAGAAAATGGAAAGGATATCATAACTATCCAATTATACTTTTCAGGTTAAGAGATATTTTCACATAAGAAGATATGCCATATATCACAGACCTAAAATATTATGACACATAAATGACAAATACATTAGATGAATGCAATTAGGATAATCCTTTTATGCACATCATAGGAATTTAAACCATTATGCAACTTTCAATCAAATATCTCAGAGAGAGAAAAATAATGGTTTTCAAGTGCAACTTTTCTAAAGAGTCAAGTGACTGGTCAAAAAAAAAATAAAAAATCACCAAGTTAAATTTTTATAAACGGTCATCCTTATTTCTGCATTATTAAGAATGAAATATATTGGGGAGGACCATGAAGGAGAAACCGAAAAATGGCTAACTTTCTAGAAAATGCACAAAACAGCCGCAATTTTTCATCTCTATGACGAAACTACCCCCGTTAATATAGATCATTGACACTTGAGAAAGTGAAGGGAAATGTTATCAAAACATTTTGTTTGCACCTTTTCCCCTTAACCAACATCCTTTCCATTTACTGATTTCCCTGACTCATACCATCACTTTTCTCTTTCTTTCACTAAAACTCCTTTTCTCTAGCACCGAAGCTCTTTCTTCCTTTCTCCTTTAAAACACCACTTGTAACATGGCCCAGCCTACCCTGTAGAGCACGGTGAGAAAACAGTTTTATTATTTCAATTCTTTTTCACTTTTTCTTTCATATATTTTGCAATTGAGCTGGTATTGTTTGATTATTACTTTCTTTTTCACATGTCTATAAGGATAAAGAGATGGCAGTAAATCATGCTATAGAAATGAGAACTTGACAGTTAGTTTAGAACATCTAGTTTTAGGCATGCCAAGAAAACAATTCTTCAGGCAATTCCTGCATCAATTGGGAGTGTGATTAGTGAAATGCAACAAGAAAAATGATTTATGGTTTATGGTTTATATTTGACAAGATTCTTGCACGATTTAGCTTAAATGAATTTGCATAAATTGAGACATGACATGAGGGTAGTAAGATGTATTTCGATGGATTTAATCCGATTACTTGCAAGCAATTGGAGCTAACATTTCTATTCTGGGATAAACCTAAGGATGAATATAAATTAGCACGTGTGCTATTTTGGAGGCTGATGTGCACTCGAGACATAAAAGCTTAAAATCCAAAATAATTCTTTAGCACTTGTTGAAGATGAAGAAAATCTCAAAAGATACACGGGGGTAAGTTATGTTTGTAAATGACCACTGCTTTCTTCAAAGATATTGGAGGGAGTGCGAACTCAACAAATCCTGCAAATACAAAGAAATGGGAAAGGAAAAAGAGAAGCAACAAACAAAGGACACGGGAAGAAGGAAGAGGGAAAGAGAGCTAACAGTCACTAACGGCTCTTAACTGCATTTCAATTTGTTAAAGAAACAGTGTCGTTTTCATTCCTTTTAAATTCCCTTATGTCTGTATTAATCAAAATTCGTTTATTCTCCAATTTCACGCTATAATCCTTTTTTCGATTATAACAGTTGGGAAAGAGAGGAAGAGAAGCATGTGAAGTGTGATCATTTTGATCTTGATTCTCTCTACGTATCTCTCTTTCTTCCCTCTTTCCTCTTCTATTTCTAGCTCTATTGTAATTCTCTGAAGAAATTCAATCCAATACAGCTGGGCATTTTGATTTATTTATGGCATTTGGTTGTGGTACTTGAAGTTAGAAGGTAATTTTGGAATCCAACCATAACATTTGGTATCAGAGCAGTACTTGAATTATGAATGGATACTTGAAGTAATGAAGAACAGATTAAAAGGATAGATAAAGAGTTGGAAGATTTGAGTGCTGTTTACCAGGGTACTGACAAATCTGCAAAACTTATGTGCAGCAGGCAAGACAGGTTGGAAGGGCTGATGATTGAAACGAATTATAAGTATGGATCTCTGGTCGCCATGATGGCCAAGATGAATGGGAGAAATGGTAAGGGAATGCAGATGGAAGGCCACATGACTCCAATTTTATCTGATGATGGAGCAAAAATTTCTAGAACAGGGAACTCATCAACCCAAGGAAATGGTAAAGGCGAATCACATGCTGAATACAAAAATTCTTAAGATTGATTTTCCATCCTTCAGTGTTGTAACTGTTGGTGAAATGGTTAGTAATGGAGATTATGTAAAGCTTCTCGAGGATGTGGCCATCTTCAAAATTGACCAAGGTATAGCAGAAATTTTGTTCGACAAACCTAATAAGAAAAATAATGAAGAGGATGGTGATATTCAAAAAATCATATAAGTATTGCTTCGATTTACAGATGCAAACCAGAGGATGAGCTCACAAACTGAAAGTAAACCACTTGAGGAGAAGCTTAAACAATGTAAAGATATTTGTGGTTTACAGATAATTCCAAGTCAGCTGCCCATAATATAAAGAGCAAACCTAACATGAATAACTGGACAAGTCCTGACTACTGATTGAAACTTGGACTGACTTTCCGTCTTCAGGATGGGGGGCTGAATTGATTTATAATAGCCCACTCTGACACAATAATAGGTATCATAACAAGAATGTTTGTCTTATTAATTTTTCAATTAGTGTTGAATTACCTGAAACAACTGAATTAAAAAGCAATACCCAAAAAATCAAAAACAAAATAAAGCTTCAGAATTGAAAAAATTATATACTTGTTGATATCCTAAGTCATGCATCGAAATGATGCAAATTACAAAGATCTCAAATTGAAAATGAACTATCAAAGAACCAAAAAATACAACTAACTAACAAGAAAATACTAAGTCCAAATATTAATAGGAGCAGCGTCCCACGAAATCAGGTCAGCCACAAATGCGCTGTCTTCGAACCAATCCCGATTTGGTTTAAAACACTGATTACTTGGCAAAGTAAAGGAGTTCACTGATTCGCTACCAGAAATAAATGAGTTGAGATCAGTTGGTGCAAACTGGTTGAATTCTCCATTATTTGTCACAGAAAATGTATCCATCAATTCACAACCAGGGGTTAATGAGTTCACCGCCGGTGTAGACGACTGAAAATCTTGATCTGTGTCGGTTAATCCACTGCACGGATTGAGCGATGTTGGAGTTGGTGCAGCTGTGAAAAGTTCTTGGTTGTCCCGTGGATTTTCAGATCCAGCATTAAAAACATCGCACCAGTCAAATAGATCATTCTCCTCAAATCCTTGAATTTCTTCTAGTTGTGTGTCGAAACAAATGGAGTTATTTATAATTGGACTCTGACCAAAAGAAGCAGTTTCTTGGAAGAAGGAACGCTTTTGATCATTGGACTTAATCAACTCGATCCTCTTCCTTACTTCACATAACTTTGCATCAATACTTCTAAGCACATCTTCATCAGTAAACCCAGTTCTCTTCACTCCCTCAGAGACAGCACATACTTTCTGTTTTTTATTACTGCCACCATGATCAAGTTCTTGGGGCCGTTCCCTTTTCTTCTTGTCGACTGGGCAGTTTTTGTATGCTTGGATCACCTGCCGCACATCATCATGACTTTCTGGCCATGTTTCGACTCTTCCGTCCGGCCCAACTATAATGGCACAGACCTTGACATCACAGAGAACAGAGAGTTCCATGCTCTTCTTCTTGATGCAATCTTTCCGCTTCAAAAAAGTCTTTTCGATGGCCCTCTGATTCTTGTTTCTTGGCAGCGCGTTCTCCATGATTCCCTGCAGTTTCTCAAAGAGGAATCAAGAAAGCACTAACGAAATTGAAGAAATGGGAATTCCCTGCAGCTTCTGAAAGAGGAATCAAGAAAGCACTAACGAAATTGAAGAAAAGGGAATTGTGCCGGAGAGAAATTGAGGGAATTTTATTGATATGTGAGGTGAGTGCGTATATATAATGAAGAGAAAATTACCGTTGACAGATTCCCGCGCCAACGGCTATTTTATTTGATTTTGAATCCCATTTCATTTGATTTTGCCGCGCCAACGGTTCAATCGGAAGCGCCAATTCTATCTCCGAAACCGCTCTCTTCCCAAATTGAGCAGCAGCTGGGCAAGTGAATGCAACGTGGACAGTGTCTTCATTTGATTGTTTAAATGAAATAATTTACCTAATTCTTTTTTCTTTTCTTTTTTTTGGGTAAATTAGAATTGGGAAAAAAGGTTGATTGACTTTTTAACTCTTCTAAAGTTTGGGTGAATGCATTTACTTTTTGAAAAGTATTGTGATCACTATTACAAATTTTTTTTAAAAAAATAAAAAAAAATTCAAAGTTTAGCATTGATTTTCAAATTCACAATTTATGTGATTTTTATGTATGATTCTAATATTCACATTGACATTTTCCATCACGTGAAGACCTATGTTGACATGCCTTCAAATAAAGGGTTCGCACGTTTGGCTAAGCTTAAAGATATTTATTAGGCAAAAAAATTATTTTTCAAATATAATAATACTATTTAGTGAATTATTTGACTTTGCATAAATATATATATATATATATATATATATATATATCATTTAATGTCACCTAATTGCCCCTTAAACTTGTGTTAAGCACATGTGAAAATGAATAATATTACTCTTTAAAATATGCATATTTCTATTTATAAGTAAAAGATAAACTATCTCTAGAATAGGGTAGGATTTCATTTCAAAATAATCAACTTACCAAAGTACAAATTATTTATTATAGAATTGACTTATTTACTTATAATTAAATCTTTTTAAGCTTAGCCAAACACGCATTGCTAACATTTTGGATTTCACACTTGTGTCTTTAATTATGTTGAGTACTGAGTTCAACCCTTGTACGATAACAAATGACTACTTACAAACACGCCTAATTTTTATTATGCGGAAATAGAACAGTACCACATCCTTCAGCCTTGCTATTACAGACGTTACAAGATCAAAATTTTTTTGCAATCTATTTAACATAATTTACCTCATAGAAGATATTTTGAGTGTATCCAGAAGAAATCAAGCAACATTATTTCTATATAATACCAAGTCACAAATTATAAGCTACAATGACATTTATGAATCAAGTCATTCCCGAACGTCACTAAACAAACTTCCTAAGGTTTTGCTGAGGGAAAGAAATACATTTTAGCCTCTTATCCATATTAGATTAAGGAGACGATCGTAGGATTACCTGCAGGGCATCTTTGTCGGCGGGGTCGTCTAGTTGTCTTCTCCCACTCTGTTAGGCTTCTATCCTCCAAAACCAGCCTCGGCATTGTTAAATTTATGCATCAACAGAGTGCAAATCGGACTATCAACAAGTGCAGATGGAGTGTCAACGAGTTTACATCACCTTCCCCGAGATTTCTCATGTCGTTTCTTCTAATCAATCTCGAATTCGAAGAATGGCTAGTGGTTCTCATCAGGCCTCCGAATATCTGAATATCCTCCGTGACTTCATGTCTTGACAATGATACTTAGCTTGCAGTAGGGGATCACAAAATCTAAGTGCAATATAGTTAGATGAACACAAAGTGGAAGGAATAACATTGCCTGAATTCTCAGCTGGCATGCTTTTCAAATCAACACTGCCAAAAACATGAATATGAGAAACCAGACAGATAAGAAATCCTGAAAAGGACAGATGTAGCTATGCACAAGGATTTTACCAACCAAACAACCGATAGAAACACGTGATGGTTATTTACACTTCACGTAAATTAGACACCAATCATCCAAAACACGAGTATGCAAGGAGAAACAAAAATATAAATTTGCAAGGTTACAATGTATTCCTTCGTGATAAATATGTAAAAATTGAAAGATTCATTTTGTTATCCAGTTGGTAATCATTTTTTGTCAGCTATGAGAATTTACATTGGCAACATTTACTCAACTAAAATTCACTATAATTCTGAATGGTTGAAGACAATAATTAAATGGTATACTTGGGGTCTTCTATAACAATTTAACCTTTTGAATTAGTATAGTTTTGAATGGTTGAAGACAAAATTTACATATCCGTTACCTTTTCTAACAACTTAAATTTTAGATCAACTGATTATAAATGGTATCAGTGCAGCAAAGGTCCAGGTTCAAGTCTTACAATATTATGTACTTGTAAAGTTTTGATTGGGGGGGGAGCATGCCTACATGTGGAGGGAGGGGGTTGATTGAAGAAAAGATGTAAATTGATAACATGTTGTCCTCTCAAACTTGATTCAATATGAATAAGCTTAAAAGGCACTCTATAAAATTGATAATATTATAGAGAAAACTACTCTTTTAAAATTTGGATTCACTTTGTCTAGGTCTGGTATGTTCGCATTTCTGATTTAGATTATTTACATGTTCTACATTGTTGATAAACAGAGATGAATAACCACAATAACTAACCAAAAGTTTGCATACCATTTATATCAATAGTGGATGATCCTCCTGCCTACTAAATAATGTTAATGAGTTAAATTACTAACATAATTAGTCCACTCATGTTTGACCATCTGAGAGCTAAAAAATTCAGAAGGCAAAGAGTAGTGACAGGATATAGCATTAGCAAGTCACCTTTATTCCTAGTCATGCTCAAAATTATCAGGACAAACTTGAAGCTTTCAAGGCTTTGATGGGAAAAGGAAAGTCTATAAATGAAAATGACCAGCCAATTTCAGTTAGGTGACCGATAAATGAACACAAGAAAGAAGAAGATAATATTGTACGGAAGAGTACAGGTTGATCCAAAGAAAAGGATGCCTAAGAGAACAATATATATTGGACAACATTGTGACTATAAAGTATGGATTATGATACTATATGGACTTCAGTGCGTTCGAAGTCCAATTTGTTTTTTCATCAAATCATAAATGGACGATGGTGTCACTAGAATCCCAAGATCTCTCTATTGTGATACCTTGTTGAAACCACCTCATCCAAAGCTTAAACCATTAGGAATGTGACAAACTTATTTATTTTAATTATGACTTCAAGAGTTTCATAATTCTATTCTATACAGTACTTGCGTTGTGAATATTGTAAATAACTATTATGAAAAAATGATGATTGTACATAATACAATTATAAAGATATTACCTGTCAAGTTCAGAACCCATATCAGTAGCCATGCCCTTTAATTCACCCAATATATAGCTTAGATCTAAAAGTGCATCACCTTGCTTTGCCTTCGCCATGTCCTGGGTGCATGCATTCTTGTGATAAACAGTTAATAATAGAATAATTTTATACAACAAACATATACCTCAATTTTCTGTAAGGCATTTGTTGGATCCAGAGGAGGCATCCAATGAAGGTCATCCTCTAGGCGCCAGATCCAAACCTAACTTATACTTTGAGCCAGTCTACTTCATTTTTCTCTATCATTTTTGTCATGGATCAAATATCACAACAGGAAGCACCATATTAATCATTTATTATATTTCAATTCAATCGAGTTTCAAATAATATTTTCCATGAAATTATTGAGACTACCAAAAAGAGAAGTGTTAAACCTCTTGAATTTAAAGGCCCAGTGATGTCCTATCTCTTTTTTGGCTTCCGAGGCGTAGAAAACACGTCAACCAGATTATTCAACAATTTCTCCCCTGAAAGAAAATTGTATGATCATCTTTACTAGAGAAAAAATGCAATCAAAAGTAGGAAAATATGATTTCAAGGAAAAAAAACAATTGAACAACTGGTGAGAAATCTAATTAGTCCAAATCAACTACATCCAACATGTTAGACCAACATGCATAATATATCATCAGCAAAAATAGTTACTTGTTTTAAAAGTAAGTACTCTTCTTAAGCTTACCCATTCATGCTCTAATCAGATCTCCCATGACAGGTTCTCCTAGATGACACGGCCACACACACAACAGATATGTCTTCAATCTGTATTCTATCCCATTTTGTATTAATAAAAGTAAAGATCCCTAAGAATGTTTAGAAAATATTGAGTTACACCATAGTTGTAAGGCATATTAATGACAAATCAATCAAAAAACTATAAGCATTGTCAGGCATAATATGAAACAAGCAGAGAGGCCACACAGATGTAGAGAACAGAGAGGTTAAGTTCTGATGGAGGAAAGGAATCAAAGATTGAAAGATTATTACTGAATAACTATATTCACTGTGACTTGTTACCAAATCCAATAGTGTACCAAAAAGTTAATATGGCTAGAGCAGAAAAGATTTTATAACTTCTCCCCAAGCAATACCAAATTTGTTCATACTCCATAAAGGGCAGAATGAGAAATAAATAATCTGTCCACAAGCTACTATGTCATGAAAAATATAGATGCAAATTGAAATAAAATTTGATATACCCTGCTCAAGTTTGTCCACATCAATAGCCATCATGTGAGTCCTGCGTATTTGCTCACCCTGTTGATGCAAGGTCTCTAAGGTTCTAACACCATTTTGTCTAATGTCTTCAGGCAGTTGTTCACGGAGTTTGTTGTCTCTTCAGTCTTGTTCACAGCATAACTCTGCAATTCTTGAATAGACATGCTCTCAAGCCCTCTCTTGCCCTGAGACTTGTTACCATGTTTGTTTCTAGAGGAGTACGAGGATAAGGAAGATGCTACTCTTCCAATATCGTTGTTGTCGTCATCATCGAAGGATTAGATTTTTGGTTTAGTGTAATGAGCACTGGTCCAGAAAATGTTCTTCTTCCAGGTGTAACAATTGGTTTGTTATCAGATTTCGCATCAGAATCAAGAGGATTAGAAGGATTGGCAAGTGATTTCCTAAAGCCGAACATTTTACCAAATCGGTTTATGAGTTGAATTACTACCCAGAGGCCTGGAATAATTCCTTTCCAAAGTTCCTGTCCTGCTAGGATTGTTTAAGATACACACGATGTCCAATTGCAGCACCTGGAAGCCCAATTAATTTAGAAAATGGAAACGAGATCATAACAGTCTGATTATGCTTTTCAGGTTAAGAGATATTTTCACATAAGAAGATATGCCATATATCACAAACAAGGACTTGGATAAAACCTAAAATATTATGATACGTAAATGACAAAAACATTAGATAATCCTTTTATGCACATCATAGGAATTTAAACCATTATGCAACTTTCAATCAAAAAAAATTCATCAGTTTTATTATTTCAATTCTTTTTCACTTTTTCTTTCATATATTTCAATTCTTTCATATATTTCATATATTCTTTCATATATTACTTACTTTTTTACACGTCTAAAAGGATAAAGAGATGGCAGTAAATCATGTTATAGAAATGAGAACTTGACAGTTAGTTTAGAACATCTAGTTTTAGGCATCTACTTGGCATGCCAAGAAAATAATTCTTCAGGCAATTCATGCATCAATTGGGAGTGTGATTAGTTAAATGTAACAAGAAAAATGATTTATGGTTTATATTTGACAAGATTCTTGCACAATTTAGCTTAAATGAATTTGCATAAATTGAGACATGACACGAGGGTAGTGAGATATATTTCGATGGATTTAATCAGATTACTTGCAAGCAATTGGAGCTAACATTTCTATCCTGGGATAAACCTAAGGATGAATATAAATTGGCACGTGTGCTATTTTGGAGGCTGATGTGCACTCGAGACATAAAAACTTAAAATACAAAATAATTCTTTAGCACTTGTTGAAGATGAAGAAAATCTCAAAAGATACATATGGGGTAAGTTATGTTTGCAAATGACCACTGCTTTCTTCAAAGATATTGGAGGGAGTGCGAGCTCAACAAATCCTACAAGTACACAACACTGTTATGAGGATAAACAAAGATCAGACAAGAAATGGGGAAGGAAAAAGAGAAGCAACAGAGAAGGACACAGGAAGAAGGAAGAAGGAAAGAGAGCTAACGGTCACTAACGGCTCTTAACTGCATTTCAATTTGTTAAAGAAACATTGTCGTTTTCATTCCTTTTAAATTCCCTAATGTCTGTAATAATCAAAACACGTTTATTTTCCAATTTCACGCCTTAATCCTTTTTTCGATTATAACAGTTGGGAAAGAGAGGAAGAGAAGCATGTGAAGTGTGATCATTTTGATCTTGATTCTCTCTACCTATCTCTCTTTCTTCCCTCTTTCCTCTTCTATTTTCTAGCTCTATTGTAATTCTTTGAAGAAATTCAATCCAATACAGCTGGGCATTTTGATTTATTTACGGCATTTTGCTTGTGGTACTTGAAGTTGGAAGGTAATTTGGGAATCTAACGAAAACATTTAGTATCAGAGCAGTACTTGAATTGGGAATGGATACTTGAAGCAATGAAGGACAGATTAAAAGGATAGATAAAGAGTTGGGAGATTTGAGTGCTGTTTACCCGAGTACTAACCAATGTGTAAAACTTATGTGCTGCAGGCAAGACAGGTTGGAAGGGCTGATGATTGAAACGAATGATAAGTATGGATCTCTGGTCGCCATGATGGCCAAGATGAATGGGAGAAATGGTAAGGGAATGCAGATGGAAGCCCACATGACTCCAATTTTATCTGATGGTGGAGCAAAAATTTTTGGAACAGGGAACTCATCAACCCAAGGAAATGGTAGAGGTGAATCACATGCTGAATAAAAATTCTTAAGATTGATTTTCCATCCTTCAGTGTTGCAACTATTGAGTGAAATGGTTAGTAATGGAGATTGTGTAAAGCTTCTCGAGGATGTGGCCATCTTCAAAACTGACCGAGGTATAGCAGAAATTTTGTTCGACAAATCTAATAAGAAAAATAATGAAGAAGATGGTGATCTTCAAAAAATCATATAAGTATTGATTCGATTTACAGATGCAGACCAGAGGATGAACTCACAAACTGAAAGTAAACCACTTGAGGAGAAGCTTAAACAATAATTTCGCTCACCTTAAAGCAGAGTACAGATAGTTGTGGTTTACAAATAATTCCAAGTCAGCTGCCCATAATATAAAGAGCAAACCTAACAAGAATAATTGGACAAGTCCTGACTACGGATTGAAACTTGGGCTGACTTTCCATCTTCAGGATGGGGGGCTGAATTGATTTATAATAGCCCACTCTGACACAATAATAGGTATCATAACAAGAATGTTTGTCTTATTAATTTTTCAATTAGTGTTGAAATAACTGAAACAACTGAATTAAAAAGCAATACCCAAAAAATCAAAAACAAAATAAAGCTTCAGAATTGAAAAAATTATATACTTGTTGATATCCTAAGTCATGCATCGAAATGATGCAAATTACAAAGATCTCAAATTGAAAATGATTTCACTATCAAAGAACCAAAAAATACAACTAACTAACAAGAAAATACTAAGTC
>NW_019244826.1:42903-45656 GCF_002742605.1 Olea europaea var. sylvestris | reverse complement strand
AGTTCTTGGGGCCGTTCCCTTTTCTTCTTGTCGACTGGGCAGTTTTTGTATGCTTGGATCACCTGCCGCACATCATCATGACTTTCTGGCCATGTTTCGACTCTTCCGTCCGGCCCAACTATAATGGCACAGACCTTGACATCACAGAGAACAGAGAGTTCCATGCTCTTCTTCTTGATGCAATCTTTCCGCTTCAAAAAAGTCTTTTCGATGGCCCTCTGATTCTTGTTTCTTGGCAGCGCGTTCTCCATGATTCCCTGCAGTTTCTCTAAGAGGAATCAAGAAAGCACTAACGAAATTGAAGAAAAGGGAATTCCCTGTAGCTTCTCAAAGAGGAATCAAGAAAGCACTACCGAAATTGAAGAAAAGGGAATTGTGCCGGAGAGAAATTGAGGGAATTTTATTGATATGTGAGGTGAGTGTGTATATATAATGAAGAGAAAATTACCGTTGACAGATTCCCGCGCCAACGGCTATTTTATTTGATTTTGAATCCCATTTCGTTTGATTTTGCCCGCGCCAACGGTTCAATCGAGGGCTTTGTCGGAAGCGCCAATTCTATCTCCGAAACCACTCTCTTCCCAAATTGAGCAGCAGGGCAAGTGAATACAACGTGGACAGTGTCTTCATTTGATTCAGAACACGGCGGCGTCATATTCAGATGACGTTTTGCACTCTTTGGAGGGGGAGAAAACACTTTTCTGGACAGCTCATTGGGTATTGGGTATTGACCTATTTATTTATTTAGATTGTGATTTTCTTTTTGGAAAAATATCGTGTCTGGGATTGTTTGATTGAAATAATTTACCTAAAGGCTAAATCTGATTGGTTTTCAACTTAAAATTAGGCTTAATCATAAACAAGAAATTCCTTTTCTTTTTTCTTCTCAACTATTTTTCTCTCTCTTTTTTGTTTTGTTACGTATATTTTGGGTAAATTAGATTTGGGAAAAATGGTTGATAGACTTTTTAACTCTTCTAAAGTTTGGGCGAATGCGTTTACACGACTTTGTGACAGTTATTATAGAAATGTACTTTTTGAAAAGTATTGTGATCACTATTACAAATTTTTTAAAAAAAAAATTAGAAAAATTCAAAGTTTAACGTTGATATTCAAATTCACGATTTATGTGATTTTTATGTACGATTCTAATATTCACACTGACGTTTTCCATCACGTGAACAGGGAAGGAGCTAGCACCTGGCGAGCCTGCACGGCCACCCGTGCTAGCTCCATTGGAAAAAGAGTTTGCATGTTTAACAAGTTTTTGTTAAATATCAAAACTGTGCCAAACTGCTAGTAAATTTGGTTGTAGCTCATATGGTCGAGCGTCAATTTTACATCTGAGAGGCATTGGTTTGATTCCCCCTCTCTCCCACTTCTTCTTTTAATTCTTGTAACACAATATAAATAATAATTAAATAACTCTATAGTATTTTGTTTTCATTAATATATGCACAGTGCTGTATCTCATATGTGACGTCCTTTTTCTCACATAGTCACATGTAAGCAATACGGGGTTCCCTTCACCTCCTATTCTGCTACTTAATTTTTTTAACACAATACATAATAACTAAATAATTCTATATTATCAGTTTTTGTTTCTAAAATAATTTCTTTAAAAAAATTTGTTGACTCAAATTATTATTTCATAATATATACTTTTATTGTTCGATTTTATAAATTTTATTTGTAAAATTCAAATTTGAACAATCTAAGTACCGATCTTTATTCTCTTGAGAGTTCAAAATATATTTTTCTTTTTTGGGTAAAAATAGCTTTAAAAATCACTGTTTTAAAAATTTATTGACTCAAATTATTACTTCATAACATAGACTTTAATTGTTAAGTTTTATCAATTTATTTTGTAAAATTTTTTAATCTTTTAAGAGTTTGTAAAATACTTTTCTTTTTGGGGTAAAAAATAGCTCTAAAATTCATTGCTTTAAATTTTTTGTTTTTATCGTTTAGTCAATACTTTACATATAAACTTCATCTTGTCTTGCTTAAATTCATAAAAATTTGAAACTTGATAATACATACATAATTCAAACACTATATTTTCAATCCTTATTATTTTGGGTTGTATTGATTACATTTTCATATGTATATGATTTTTACTATTTAATGCATTTATATATTGCTTGGAGATTCTTTTAACATAAATTTATTAAATATTAGTGAACAATATCGCTCAATATTGAGTGATCGTTTGATAAATACTTGACGCTCTGCCCTAACTCACTCGAGCGGCTGGATCTGTCCCTGGTGAAGACCTATGTTGACATGTCTTCTAATAACGGGTTCGCATGTTTGGCTAAGCTTAAAGATATTTATTAGGCAAAAAAAATATTTTTCAAATAGAATAATACTATTTAGTGAATTATTTGACTTTGCATAAATATATATATCATCTAATGCCACCTAATTGCCCCTTAAACTGGTGTTAAGCACATGTATGAACTTATGCATTTTTTAAGCTTTACTTACTGAAATTTAAAATGATTTCGAGCGGTCACCGAAATTTAACTATTTAAAAATTGAAAATTTTAAAGTATAAAATATCATACATGAACATGATGTCCTTATTTCCTCTTGAATTACCTTGTGATGACTCTAAAAATTTATATATATATATATATTTTAGTATTGGTAAACCGAAAACATTTTTGTCTATTTGAGATATATTTTTTTATTTTCTTGATATGAGTCTTCGATCACAATCAAAATAAAAAAAAAAATAATTCTATATT
>NW_019244826.1:25600-41740 GCF_002742605.1 Olea europaea var. sylvestris | reverse complement strand
AGAGAGAGAAAAATATATTAAAATTTTAAAGGGAATCAAACAAGGGCATAATATCTTGAATCATCAACCTAATAAGTATTTTATTTAAAAATCATTTTTATCTCACACTCGTTTTTAATCACTCATTTTTCAATCAATAATTTCCATATTTTTTCATAAATTTTTGTTACTTTTTTACCACATATTATCCAAAATAAATTAGATTTCAAAAAATCACTTCCACTGTACGAATGTGGATATCTACATGGTGAAAATTGTTCAAGTTGCTAAAGTCGCATCAACTTTTATATGATTAGAAGCTAGACGACAAGTGGCTTGACAGTTTTTCTCACCTACTGTAAGTTATTGAAAGTTAAGTACAATATTAACGTTCATATCACTGATTTCCATCACTTGGGACTCAAATTCATATGTTGAAATTGGTTGAAGATATAGAAATTCACTTTTGAAGATCGAGACCTATACACATGTACTGATTGAAAAGTTAGGGAGCTCAATTCTAACTTTTCTCTATAGTGCTAACATTTGGAAAGAACGAGTTAATTTATAAATAAATAAAATATGTAATGACAAAGATCTTATTCTCAAATTGTTATATCATACCTACTGTCCATTTTTTGAGGGTATTTGTCATTTTTACCCCTCACAACTTTCTGTCACTATTCCTCAAGTATCGAACATAAGACATATCTTATGAAAGACTTAAATTGAAATATGGTACTAATTGAGCAAACTTATGAGCGACTTATGTTAGAACCTACCTTATGAGATACTTAGGTTTGAATCCTGGGAAACGTGACGAAAAGTTGTGATAAGTAAGATGATAGATACCCTCTTAAATTGGACATTACGCATGATATAACGGCTTGTGTATGAAGTTTGGGTCGTTACAAAATAAGTGGTGAATAAGCTAATAATACTCATGAGTCCATTGGAATGTATGATTGAAAAAAGAAATTTTTGGCTATTTATAATTAATTTTATAAATTTTGCCAAAGTAAAACTAACCTTGGTATGTTATATTCACCCTACACTATTTATAAATCTCTAACAATTGTTTATCGGCTCTTCCTTACCTTTTTTTTCAAATTGCATTATTTATTATTTCTATTCAAATATTCTATGTTAGCGTACTTTTAAATGAAATATTCTTTTTTTTATATTTTTTTGATCGTTTAATACATACGAGAGAGAAATAATTCCGTTTATGGTCTCTTAATATGCTTTTTAGATAGAAACTGTACTAGGGGATTAAATATACTAATTAATGAAAATGGAAGAGATTAAAATTTAAAAAATTGAAAACATAAATATAACAATGAAAAAATATTAAAAAAATTTAGTGAAATAAGCTGACGAAACATTAAAAAATGTGATGTTAATATAATGTCCGTATTCGGTAGAGATTTTTTAGAATACACTTTGTGTGTGTGTGTGTGTGTGTGTTTTGTTTTTTTTGTTTTTTTTTTTTGGTTGGAGAATGGGTGATTGAAAAATAGAAAAAAAAGTTATGAATTTAAGTGAAAATTATTTTATTGAAAAAATGTACTTTTAAAAATGAGTTAAAGAAAGAATGGTTTTAAAAGATATAGACCAAACATGGACATTGAGTAGCGTTCCTTCTAGGCTCATACCAATTTTTCTGAGGATAAATTTAGTCCTTGTTTAGGACATATTCTATAAAATTCATTTTCTTTAGACACAATTTTCAGTGGCACTAGTAAGACGCACGTGCAAGGCACGTGACACGGTATAGTTGACTATATAATTGTAAAAGACATTTCAAATACTAAGATAAAGTATAAAGTAATAGTGTAATGAGTAAGTAAAGGGTGATTTATACATCTTAAATTTAAAAGCTTCATTTCATACATGGTCTAGGATTACAAGGATAAAAGGGGAAATAAATTCCATGGTCTACACATTGATATGTACATTTGCACTCACTTTTAGTATTATTTTATATCTTATGGTTTAAAGAATGAACATCCTTACATTATCGTTATTGGAAACATAAAGAGTGATATTCGCTACACAATGCATTCTCATAAGTATGATTGGGGTTTAGAATTGCGAGGATTATCTTCACGAATTTCATCTCTATTTTCCCAATAAGATCAATTCCAACATCAGCTGCTTTAATATATATTCCACTACCTAATTGAAAATCAATGTGACAACAATGAATAGTAAATCTTACATTCTCTTTTTTAAGAGGAGCGATTAATAGTATACATTTGGAAAAGAAAATACATCTTATGCACACAATCAGAAACCGTAAAATTGGGAGTAAATCCCTCGAGGCATTAAAAGAAATGGAAAAAAAATCCACAATTACTTAATGCACATACCGACAAATTGGATTCAGGCCTTTTTTCCAGCAAATTTAGTTTGCATATTACTCAATAATCATCAAAAAAGAGCAAAATAACATCAATGAAAATCATTAAAAATATCAATGTACCTCTTGATGAGCAGTCATTCAATTTTTCGGGCTCATAGAATCCTCTTTGGATCATTACTACATTTTTATTCCAAACATAATGATAAAAAAAATGTAGAAATGAATATTAACCAAATACTACTTTTTTCTCTCCGACTTGTGATTTACCAAAAATGGCTGCACCAAAAAAAGGTCGTTGAATAATCGACCTCCGATGGTAGATTTTTCGGGCTCAGTTTCACCAATCTCAACCTTATTAAACACACCCAACTATGGCTCCAACCCAAACAACAATTCTTACTTCGGTTGCTCAACTCAATGTGTTCACAAAGAACACAATATGGTGGCTGCAATGAATCACCAAGAATAGAGGGAGATAGATTCAATTTTAAGGCTCAAGAGAGAAAACAAGAGAAAATTTCGACTGCCTCTTTTCAATTGCACACACACGGCTTATTCAACAATGAGGCCAATATATAGTTTTAGGATGTAATAATATAGTGGGCTCATGGACCAACTAATGGTTATATTAAGTTGCTTCAAACGATCCTTAAGTTGTTTTTTGGATTGAGCCAATTAATCGAGTGTGTTAATAAATATTTCAATCATCGGCCGAAACCTATAAAATCTAATCCGACACTGTTTAACATCATCGTTCGGGATTATTGGGTATCAAAAAACCCAACAAGGTCCATGCCCAATCTGCTTATGATCTCATGCCCAGATAGAAAAGAAAATACAAACATATCAAAATCAATACTGCTTAAAGAATTCAGCAAAATACAATCACTTGAAGAATATCAATCAAATTTGATAAATGAAAAATCAAATTCCTAATTCTAGCAAAAACTATTTACATCTGTACAAAACATAATTAAAGACAACCCAAACAAAAAACTCACAACTGTTGTAGGAGAGTACGTGGTAATGGTGAACGAATGTCCATTTGAAACTTCAATCATGTCGATGGTGGAACCCATCTGTCTGTACAAAAGCTTTCCATTTTCAACCACAACTTCATATGATTCTCTTTCTTTTTGTTAGGGAGAATGATAATATATTTTCATGAGAATGCTATCTAATATGTTATAATAGTTCAATACTTTATTTAAAAATATAAATATATGCTCGTCGTATAAATAAATTGAAGCAAAGGCTATTAATTTGACAAAAGAATTCTTGCTCTGATCTCTGATCCTGAAACTATGTTAGCTCCTGCAAAAAACATAAGGGTGAAATTTATAGAATTGAGTGTCTGCTGTTTTTGGGTTGACGTCAATTGGATTCTTTTGAAGGTACTTTAAGTTGAGATTTGAGAATAAAGGTAGCTTTGTTTCGCCCATGTTCTTAACTTTTCTTTTTTGATAATGATGCATATTCACATTGTGTATTCCTTGCCTAACCAGCCACAGAAAGTCTACTGCATTAAGAGTCAAAGAATCACCATTAAACACTTGCAGAAAGGTATCCAATTAGAAAAGGGGTTGCCTCTCATTTTGTATAAAAAGTTGACACAAATGTAAACCAAAATAAAACATTAAATTTAATAACAATTGATGGATTCATATACTTCATAAACGTTGATAAAAATTACGAAAAAATTAAAATTTTATCAAAAACCAAATAGGGGCTCATGAATTGGAATTGAAATTGAAATACTTGTCTGATGGGAACTTCCTGAAACTTTCATCTGTAAAATGAAATGAACAATTGTCTTCTTATGCATTGCTCTTGAAAGATCCTAGTACCTTAATGGTAGCTACCTTTAGAATGTATTGGTGGTAGAACACAGCAATAGCAGCTCCAATGAATGGTCCAACCCAGAGAAGGGAGGATTCCATCTGACAACTACTTAATGAACTAACAACTGATTTGGTAATAAGAAACAATCCATTGCAACTGACCTTCAGCATCAAGGGAGGTTTCCATCTGACGATAAAATTGAAAACAAATCGTCACTTATCATGTTTTGTTTCAAAATCATTAGATATGATGCAAGGAGCCAAAATTATTCAAATCCTAACCATAAGCATGTTGCATTGCAGGTAAAGAAATCCCACCCTTACCATAATTCCAAACCCGGTTTGCACAAATAATTTGACACTAAAATCAAACAAATTGCTACAAAAAAAACTAATTTCACTTCTAAATACCTAAAAGTAAAAGAAAATAACAAATGGAAAACATTAAAATAATATTGAATATTATAATCCCGACAAATATCATCAAATATTCTCAAAATCCATAACACGATACCCAATTTCGAAATCATAAAGTAAAGCCATCATAGACTAAACTCGTTCTCTATTAATTTTCAAACTCTAGCAACCTATTAATATAAGTCCAAGTAGACTTGGCCCGTCTTCTAACTTAATACGGTCCAATATTTAATTAATTCAATTAATTAAACTTGGTCGATGAATTAATTAATTCAATTAAATTAATTCAGGCACATTAACAAGGATATATATCAATGTCAATTATCGATCATATCTTTCATTCACTATTAAGTCAATATAAGTCAAAAATTTCTTTTCGACTTATAAGTACACATTGACCAAGGTTTTCTTTAGGGCACGCTCATACTGGTTGACAAAATGCTTCAATTATGTCTTTGAATCCACATACCCGTCGAAGAATGCATTCATATATTCACTTCTCTATATAGTTGACATCCGAAAATCAGTTTTCAAAAAAACTGGAACATAACACCCTCGGCTCTCATATAATCCCAACAAGCAATCATTTTCATGCAAGCCATACGCAGCAATCATTGTTGTCCAACCGTCTTCGAATTCTTGACTGGACTGTGTATCATTCACTAATCTGTGTATAGTCCTAAATATCAAACCCTTATCGACGTTACATGATATCCAGACTTCTCAGGCAGCTTCCTCAAAATATGCCGAAAGCACCATTTATGCTTCTTATTTGGGAAAACAATTTGAATCGCATTTTGCATTGCACTTCCCTAATCTATAATTATTCCATATGAAGCTTGACCGTGCATGCACTGAAACCATGTCCTGAACAACGATGCAAAAGTATCTATGTTTTCATCTGATACCAAACCACAACCAAGCAAAGTTGATTGTTCATGATGATTGACGCCAACAAATGGGATGAAAGACATTTCGTGCTTATTAGCGAGATATGCCTGTTAAAATTAACCACATTGCCAAACTCCTTGTACGCCTGCCTACACTGATAATCTATCCAAAATATATTTCTAAGCCACGACTTATCATCCAAATCCATACTAAAGTAAAATCCTAGTCATTCTGATTGTATTTTTGAAAAATATGCTTGTATTGTTGTAACATCTCCTTCTCCAAGTCGTAGTTCCCTCACTTGTTCTATATAGTTCTGACAATCTCTTTCAATGCAAGTCATGTTCTCATATCTATTTGCGTCTACCATTGCAGAGTTGTAACTTTTATGCAATGGAATCCCAGCCAAATCATTCACTTCAAGCTTCCGTTTCACTTGTTCATTCAGACGTCAATTGCATCGACATTACCTGGACTTCAAAGGACTTATTTCATGATTTTGGTCGAGGCGGACCGCATTGATTCTCCATCTTCCAAGACTGTTTGAAGATACAGATATCCTGGCTTTACATCCCATCTTAAATGTGGAGTGCAATATCAATGAACCGCTAGCAGTACTGCTTAGAAGCATTGATGCAAAGTTATGTGAAGTGAGGAAAAGAATACAGTCAATTAAATCCAATGATCAAAACTATACCATTGCTAATTCGAAAGAGATATCATTCTTCCAAGAAACTGCCTCTTTTGATCAAAGTCAGATTATAGACAACCCTCTTTGGCTCGACGCACAACTGGAAGAAATACACGGATTTGAGGAGAATGATCAAAACTATATGGATTATACCATTGCTAGATCGAAAGAGCCATCCTTCTTCCAAGAAACTGCTTCTTTTGGTCAGAATCAGATTATAGATAACTCTGTTCTGTTTGACTCACAACTGGAAGAAATACATGGATTTGAGGAGAATGATCTATTTGACTGGTCGGATGCCTTTAATACAGAATCTGAAAATCCACATCTAATGGTAGTTAGCAAAGAGGAAAACCATGAACTTTTGACAACTGCACCTACTTTAAAATCGCTCAACCCGTGCAGTGGATTAACTGGTACATATCAAGATTTCAGTCGTCTACACCAGCAATGAACTCATCAACCCCTGGTAATAAATTGGTGGATAAATTTTCTATGGCATATAATGGAGAACTCAACCAGTTTACACCACCTGAGCTGAACTCATTTAGACCTAGTAGCCACTCAGTGAACTTTTTTAGTTTGCCATGTAATCTGGACTTTCAGCGATTTACACCAAATTGGAACTGGTTTGAAGACAGTACATTTTTGGATGCCCTGAATTCGTGGTACACTGCTGCTAATAATTTCTGGACTTAGTATTTTCTTGTTAGTCTTATTTTTTAGTTCATTGATAGTGAACTCCATTTCTATTTGAGATCATTGTAATTTGCAACCTTTCGATGCATTACTTAGGATATCAAGTATATACCATTTTCAATTCTTTAGCTTTCTTTTTCTTCTGGTCTTTTTGGGTACTGTTTAGTAGTTCAGTTGTTTCAGTTATATCAAATCTAATGAGCATATTAATAAAACAAAACTGAAAACATATTTGTCATTTCTATTTTGTGAAGTGTCATTAGAGGCAAAAGGGTCATGTCATAGAATTGTATAACAACATTAACTCCTAGTGTCTGTTTTTAATAATTTTCCTACCAAATATATAAAAAACATTTTGATTCTTACCTAAATCAACAAGCTAGGACAGTTTTACATGATAAGGGAAATTGTATTATATGAACAATGATACACGATTCAAGAGTGGACTAAATAGAATTTGCCTACTTGAAGGAGCGGCAGTTTAATCTTATATGCAAACTTGTATAAGACATAGATAACTCTGCGTTCAATGGCTGTCTTCCCAGGCAAAGGTTAAATCTGCTTTCTTCTGTATTGACAAAGATAGTGCACATGGATTTTCTCTATTTTATTAGAATTGATGGAGATTTTTGTTCATAGAGATGTCTGGCATGCAGTTAAGATTTCTTTGATTCTTCTCCCATTCCTAGAGGTTTCACATCAACTACTCTTTTCTGTTTCCATTTAAGAAAAATATTCCATTTAGTCCAATCAGTTTATGCACTAGGTTTAGTAAAATAATACTGAATTATTGATGGCTCGCCTAAATTTGATATTCTCCTTCACAGAGTGGTTATGTTCCAGGTAGACTTACTGGAGAATATTACTAGCACAAGAAAGCCAGCATAATCTAGATAAGAAAATTAGAGATGCAATGTCATGTTCAAACTAGACCTGGCCAAGACGGATGGATTTCTCAATACCAGGATTAGGCAGTATGGATTGAATGAAGAATGGGTTTAAAAGGATCAAAGATTTTACAGAAAAAGATTTTCTTTACAATTGGCATCAAATGGTTGATTGCCGCTGCTATTTGGAGACATTTTGCTTCCTTCTTTAGTATCAAAAATTCTTAACGTGAACAGGGTGCAGACCTTATTTCAGGCGTGGAGCTTCTCTGGACAGTTCGTGTCTTACGTTTTCTTTGGATGGAACTACTGGTATTATACTCACAGATATGAAAATGGATGATCATTGGAAAAAAGGATATGGGCGCGAGTATATGATATTAATCTCATTACAATAATTACACCTCTTGTAGATCCCCTGTCATCGTAAGACAGATGAGGCATGCCTCCATTAAAATGATGCTCAAAAAGAAATCTAGATTATTGATAGGTGGTGATATCGTGAGAGAGAGAGAGAGAGGGAGAGGGAGAGGGAGAGGGAGAGGGAGGGAGGGAGGGAGAGAGAGAGAGAGAGAGAGTTTGTATGAAATAATAAACTTGGGTATGGTACTCCCATTACACGAGTTTAGACAATCAGCCTCAAATGCTATATCAAACCATAAAATTTTGTTCAAGATGTTTTAAGTATAGTCAATATTACAAAAAGGCTTCAGATTCATAAATGTAATTTGCCGTGTTTCAGAAGTCATGAAACAAAGTCAGCAGTTTAAGACCTAAACAACACAATGATTCTTATTACAGACTAACTGTAACATATTTGCAGGTTGGACTATCAAACAATTCAAAGTTTTTCAATCCAATCAACTGAAACCAATTTCCTTCAAGGGTTGAAGAATGATTTGGAATTTGCTAACTGAGAGAAGACTCCATTCGTTGTATTTCAAGGACACCGACCAATGAATACGACCAGGAGTAAAATTAGAGAAGCGCCATTGAGGGACAAATTAGTTGAGCAATATAGAGCCTATTTTGGTTTAGAACGAAGTGTATCTTATTTTATAGGGTCATGTACATAGATATGAAAGGTTTTGTCCACTTCACGACTTTACATGGAAATTTGAAGATAAATGGAAATGAGTAGAAGGCATTTCCTATACATGTTGTGAAAGGGATGGCCAAGCAAGACTGGCAAGGGACTTGGTAAACTCGAGCTGATCACCTCAATGATCCCATTTTTCCAGGACATGCACAACCCTAATGCTGTTTTGGTGAATTTGGGTGCTCTAGAATTTATGCTATGAAATATAAACTTACACTTCCTTGTGTTGGTAAAAATGATGGAAAAGTGCATGATATGTTCGAAATTAGGCTCCAGGAAAAGCACTAACTAGCAACAGCATCAATGGTGATACGGGGGCAAGCTGGGCTGGGAAAAATTTACTCTTTCGTGGTACGATAAGATCCCCTGGATACTGGTAATCGTCAATTTTCAGGATCTAAATCAATTTCAGGTAATAGGATAGCTAGAAAGCTTTGTAGTTTCTATCCTCTATAGCATACTACTAAATTAGAACTTGTCAAGCATTTCTATAATGCACTTTTTGTTGTCAGTATGAAATACTTGCCAAGGAATTTTATATTATTATTATTATTATTATTATTTTGCAATTAAGGATTTAGTTGCTTTATATCATCCAGTGGATCAAGCAACAAAGTCAAGAATGTGGCAAAAAAGATTCATACAGCTGAGATGCTAAAATTCTGTCTCTATCACTTGGGGGGAGAGGGAGAGAGAGAAAGAGAGTGTTCGAGCCT
Organism: Olea europaea var. sylvestris; assembly: GCF_002742605.1. Classification (NCBI taxonomy): domain Eukaryota; kingdom Viridiplantae; phylum Streptophyta; class Magnoliopsida; order Lamiales; family Oleaceae; genus Olea; species Olea europaea. The sequence goes on along the minus strand of NW_019244826.1, from coordinate 32,155 downwards.
TAGCCCTTGTTTGGCCCCTATTTATTAAAACTCATTTACTTTCGAACTCATTTTCAATTACACATTTCATGATATCTACAATATTTATCAACTTTTCAATCACATATTTTATCAATTTTTATCAAAATCATACGAGGGATTAAAATCTAATGTCACAGTAGACAAAATTCTGTTAATGAAAGTGAAATACTGTGCAAAAGTGAAATATAGAACCAAAAAGATGCGAAAAAGTGCGACACTTGGTGTTCAGGTTTTTTTTTATTTTATTTATTTTATTTATTTTATTTATTTTAAAGGAAACATATTTTAGCTAACTAGGATTCAAATCGAAGTATCTAACTTTCCAATCAAGCGATGTGCACATTGATTTGCACCTTTCACCCAAGAATTTAGTTCATCCCCATCGTCTTGAAGGTAATTGAAGTCCTTGTTTTGCCTGTTGTTATGCAGGTTTTACTTGGTTAATAGGACAATTACATAAACTCGTGACAAGTAAACAGTGAGGAAATGAAAAAAGCAATAGTGTACTACGGCATGGGAGGGGAATAGGTAATATATTGATCTACTAATGAAACAGATTTACATATCTTATTGTCAGAGACGCTGCAACAGCAATGACATACCACGTCATTGACAAGAAATTTCACACAATTAAGAAGCTCATGTCATTCAATTTATAAAACATTGTTTCATATCTCTAGTATCGTGGAAAATGCCTGTAGCCCATTGTTCTAACTGGACAGTTTTATTCAAATTGTCTTCAAGACACATCCGTGCGTTCAAAGTCCAATTCATTTTTTCATCAAATCATAAACGGACGATGGTTTGACTAGAATCCCAAGATCTCTCTATTGTGATACCTTGTTGAAACCACCTCTTCCAAAGCTTAAACCATTAGGAATGTGAAAAACTTATTTATTTTAATTATGTCTTCAAGAATTTCATATTTCTATTCTATACATTACTAGCGTTGTGAATATTGTCAAGAACTATTATGAAAAAATGATGATTGTACATTATACAACTATAAAGATAATTACCTGTCAAGTTCAGAACCCATATCAGTAGCCATGCCCTTTAATTCACCCAATATATTGCTTAGATTTAAAAGTGCATCACCTTGCTTTGCCTTCTCCACCAGGTAATGAGCATTAAAAATAATAAACACATATCATAAATGCACGCATTCTTGTAATAAATGATTAATAATAGAATAATAGAGATCATTGACACTTGAGAAAGTGAAGGGAAATGTTATCAAAACATTTTGTTTGCACCTTTTCCCCTTAACCAACATCCTTTCCATTTACTGATTTCCCTGACTCATACCATCACTTTTCTCTTTCTTTCACTAGAACTCCTTTTCTCTAGCACTGAAGCTCTTTCTTCCTTTCTCCTTTAACACACCACTTGTAACAGGGCCCAGCCTGCCCTGTAGAGCATGGTGAGAAAACAGTTTTATTAATTCAATTCTTTTTCACTTTTTCTTTCATATATTTTGCAGTTGAGCTGGTATTGTTTGATAATTACTTTCTTTTTCACATGTCTATAAGGATAAAGAGATGGTAGTAAATCATGCTATAGAAATGAGAACTTGACAGTTAGTTTAGAACATCTAATTTTAGGCATCTACTTGGCATGCCAAGAAAATAATTCTTCAGGCAATTACTGCATCAATTGGGAGTGTGATTAGTGAAATGTAACAAGAAAAACGATTTATGGTTTATGGTTTATATTTGACAAGATTCTTGCACAATTTAGCTTAAATGAATTTGCATAAATTGAGACATGACATGAGGGTAGTGAGATATATTTCGATGGATTTAATCAGATTACGTGCAAGCAATTGGAGCTAACATTTCTATCCTGGGATAAACCTAAGGATGAATATAAATTAGCACGTGTGCTATTTTGGAGGCTGATGTGCACTCGAGACATAAAAGCTTAAAATCCAAAATAATTCTTTAGCACTTGTTGAAGATGAAGAAAATCTCAAAAGATACACAAGGGATAAGTTATGTTTGCAAATGACCACTGCTTTCTTCAAATGCTACAAGCACAAAGAAATGGGAAAGGAAAAAGAGAAGCAACAGAGAAGGACACGGGAAGAAGGAAGACGGAAAGAGAGCTAACAGTCACTAACGGCTCTTAACTGCATTTCAATTTGTTAAAGAAACAGTGTCGTTTTCATTCCTTTTAAATTCCCTTATGTCTGTATTAATCAAAACACGTTTATTCTCCAATTTCACGCTTTAATCCTTTTTTCGATTATAATAGTTGGGAAAGAGAGGAAGAGAAGCATATGAAGTGTGATCATTTTGATTTTGATTCTCTCTACGTATCTCTCTTTGTTCCCTCTTTCGTCTTCTATTTCTAGCTCTATTGTAATGCTCTGAAGAAATTCAATCCAATACAGATGGGCATTTTGATTTATTTATGGCATTTTGCTTGTGGTACTTGAAGTTGGAAGGTAATTTTGGAATCCAACCATAACATTTGGTATCAGAGCAGTACTTGAATTGGGAATGGATACTTGAAGTAATGAAGAACAGATTAAAAGGATAGATAAAGAGTTGGGAGATTTGAGTGCTGTTTACCAGAGTACTAACCAATGTGTAAAACTTATGTGCCGCAGGCAAGACAGGTTGGAAGGGCTGATGATTGAAATGAATGATAAGTATGGATCCCTGGTCGCCACGATGGCCAAGATGAATGGGGGAAATGGTAAGGGAATGCAGATGGAAGGCCACATGACTCCAATTTTATCTGATGGTAGAGCAAAAATTTCTGGAACAGGGAACTCATCAACCCAAGGAAATGGTAAAGGCGATTACATGCTGAATACAAAAATTCTTAAGATTGATTCTCCATCCTTCAGTAGGGAAGGCCCTAGAGAATGGCTGAGAAAGGCAAGGAAATACTTTTAGGTACATCAAGTGCCTGATGAATGGACTGGTATCACTTCCACTTATTGGTGAATATCTTCATTTTTTACTTTATTGCTTCTCATATAGGTAGACCATCCATCTTAGCATCATTGATTTTACAATATTCATCCACATATGTCCAATAAACATATCTTGAGTTGGTATAGAAATGGATGCATGAGGAAATTATGGAAATAGAGACTTATTGTGATTGAACTCGATGCCTCTCATTGTGAGAGCCCCTTCGTTTAAATAGAGGCTGTCCGCCTAATTACAGGGCTGTAAATCGGCCATAATTTGTGATTCTATAGATGTATGGAAACCTACTAATTACGTATAACTGTACGGTATATAGCTAGCTAAAAATCCTGCAATGCATTGGCCTTAATAGGCTTGTACAGTTGACAATAATGATCATAAACTTTAAGCAGTATGCTGACTATAAAATCTGAAATCAAGACCCACCTGAACATTACACGCACTCAGTAAAACACATGTTGCCATATATGTGTCAACACATATACACCAAATCATGTCTTCACTTGAATAATCGCAAGAATGACGAAAGCCATGCACTTAGAAGAAGTATTAATTAATAAAACTTCAAATAACTCTAGTCTGTTGCTCTTTCTAAAAGGCCAGATACAAAATTAAATCGATGAATCTGAACAGTTAAAATAACTATCAATTTACTCACTTAAATAAGCTTAACAACAATCACAAGAGTACAATCAGGACCATAATCATCTTGAAAATGATGTGGAGGACCAATCGTATGGTAAATTAACTGCTGGGAGACTTTAATTTTCTACAAAAAAATGAAGTAAAAATAACTGTATTACTAGCCCTAGTTAAAGAATCAAACTGAATAAAGAAAAAAGGGAATTGTCGTATTGCAGTGTTGCAACTATTGGGTGAAATGGTTAGTGATGGAGATTATGTAAAGCTTCTCGAGGATGTGGCCATCTTCAAAACTGACCGAGGAATAGCAGAAATTTTGTTCGACAAATCTAATAAGAAAAACAATGAAGAAGATGCTGATCTTCCGAAAATCATATCATTCCTTTAAATCAAAATGTGCCAATATGACGACTGTTGTTGCTCATCTTTGGAAAGTCTCAATTCTTACTACATTCAATCCTAGAATTTTAGTCTACGACCTCACCTGTCAATCTCTGCTATAACCTTCTAGCTGAAGAACAATGCCAAAAACATTGTGAATGTGATTAACTAGAATGTCTTGAAAACTTGTCAATTAAACTTTTCCAATCCACTACTCAAGAAATTTCAGCCAGTCTACAAAAGGAAATGATTATCGATGACGAAAAGGATGGGGGAAGCATATATCAAGGTAAAAAATGTTACCACTCGCTGCCGGAAGAGAAGGATATTGATGTTAGAAGCTTTGGCCTCTAAGCACTTTTAGTGAATGTATGTCATTCGAATTCGGAAATCTCTCTCTCTCTCTCTCTCTCTCTCTCTCACAGTTCAGATGCTGGATTCAAAGCACCCTTTTCTGGTTGAGATCGAACCTGCATGCTAAGGTCCTTCCAAGGTGTTAATAAAAGATTTTGAAACGAAAAATGAATAGCATGTAAATCAAATCTGTGATTCCCGTTATTTTCACATCTCTGTTATACTTTTAATTTTCATATTAGTTTGTAATTTAATTGTTTTCTACAATGTAGGTGCAGGTTAGGGTAAAGAATCTCAGGAATTAAGTAATCAGGGGTGGGGATTGTAAAGGAGAATCAGAGAAGCTGGTAACCTTCTTCTCTTGGACTTAATTACTATCTTGATTTTGCAACTTGATTTCAATCTGCATTATGTTTAAATACACTGCATCTCATATTCATTTTTCTTGTACAGCAAAATTTTACAGAGAAGGGCTATAGGAGTTCTCAATCTTCCAAGTGCATTGAAGCATGAAAGGATTTTTAATTGCCACAGATAATATAATCTCTTGTCATTGGTGCAAGACTTTCCCATTTGAAGTTGCAGATGACATGGATTAGGGCGATGGCCAATAAAAATTGTCATAAATTTAATTTAATAAATCTTGCTCTCAACTTGATGAATTTTTAAGCTTAGCCAAACATTAGATATCCTGGGGATGAAGCAATTAACTGTCCTGCCGACATATTTACAAATTGTTTCCATTTTACTTTCTTTTTGCCATATCTTGCAGTATTGATTCAATTTACAGATGCAGACCAGAGGACGAACTCACAGACTGAAAGTAAACCACTTTAGGAGAATCTTAAACAATGATTTCACTCACCTTAAAGCAGAGCATAGATATTTGTGGTTTGACGGCACCTACCAGCCAGACACATCCATAGCAGAGTTCCAAGTCAGCTGCCTATAATATAAAGAGCAAACCTAACAAGAATAACTGGACAAATCCTGTGATAGAAACTTGGACTGACTTTCCATCTTCAGGATGGGGGGCTAAATTGATTAATAATAGCCCACTCTGACACAATAATAGTTATCATAACAAGAATGTTTGTTTTATTAATTTTTTAATTAGTGTTGAAATAACTGAAACAACTGAATTAAAAAGCAATACCCAAAAAATCAAAAACAAAATAAAGCTTCAGAATTGAAAAAAAGTACATACTTGTTGATATCCTAAGTCATGCATCGAAATGATGCAAATTACAAAAATCCCAAATTGAAAAGTATTTCACTATCAAAGAACCAAAAAATACGACTAACTAACAAGAAAAATACTAAGTCCACATATTAATAGCAACAGCGTGTCACGAAATCAGATCAGCCAAAAATGCGCTGTCTTCGAACCAATCCCGATTTGGTTTAAAACACTGATTACTTGGCAAAATAAAGGAGTTCACTGATTCGCTACCAGAAATAAATGAGTTGAGATCAGTTGGTGCAAACTGGTTGAATTCTCCATTATATGCCACAGAAAATGTATCCATCAATTCAAAACCAGGGGTTAATGAGTTCCCCGCCAGTGTAGACGACTGAAAACCTTGATCTGTGTCGGTTAATCCACTGCAAGGATTGAGCAATGTTGGAGTTGGTGCAGCTATGAAAAGTTCATGGCTGTCCTGTGGATTTTCAGATCCAGCATTAAAAACATCCCACGAGTCAAATAGATCATTCTCCTCAAATCCTTGAATTTCTTCTAGTTGAGTGTCGAAACAAATGGAGTTATTTATAATTGGACTCTGGCCAAAAGAAGCAGTTTCTTGGAAGAAGGAACGCTTTTGATCATTGGACTTAATCAACTCGATCCTCTTCCTTACTTCACATAACTTTGCATCAATACTTCTAAGCACATCTTCATCAGTAAACCCAGTTCTCTTCACTCCCTCAGAGACAGCACATACTTTCTGTTTTTTATTACTGCCACCATGATCAAGTTCTTGGGGCCGTTCCCTTTTCTTCTTGTCGACTGGGCAGTTTTTGTATGCTTGGATCACCTGCCGCACATCATCATGACTTTCTGGCCATGTTTCGACCCTTCCGTCCGGCCCAACTATAATGGCACAGACCTTGACATCACAGAGAACAGAGAGTTCCATGCTCTTCTTCTTGATGCAATCTTTCCGCTTCAAGAAACTCTTTTCAATGGCCCTCTGATTCTTGTTTCTTGGCA
>NW_019244826.1:8815-24591 GCF_002742605.1 Olea europaea var. sylvestris | reverse complement strand
AATATTATTTTAATAAAGAATGTGTAGTTGAAAAGAAGAGAGAAAAATACATTTTGATAAAAATGGGTACCAAACGGGGTGTAAGTAATGGAATTGAATGAAAATTTGAATCTTTTTGCTTTATAAAGGAATAGCAATTGATTTGTTATGCACATCCGAATGTGTTTGAAGATGCACTCAATATAATAGTTCTGTACATTTATCATATTCCTTTCTTTTGCTTTTGATAATTATTTTTCCTCGTGACTTGCTCTCATATATTTAGTTATAAACCCAATATATCACCATCCGATACCGACTTATATTTATATAATATAATATAATAGTAAAAAAGAAATGAAAACATTAAATAATCAATTCAAACTATTTGTTGGTTACCCTGGAAAACCTTGAAACATTTAATTTCCACTTTTGCCTTATATATATTTTTTTGATAATTTGTCAACGATGTCCTTAGTCAATCTTCTAAATCTAACGTGCTTTTGTACTAATAGCATTATAATATATAAAATATCTTCATAATTTCATTTCTTTAATTAACTTTATAGTTACATTCCTTAATTAATTAATTTATCTATCTACAAATATGTAATTAAATGAAATTTTTCATTAACATGAAAAAGTAAGATGAAAAGACGTATTTAAATGCAATTCCACCAACATTTTATTACATATTACTCTCTAATATGCTATTATTATTTAACATTTGAAATATATTGATTTGATTATTGTTTTTAACTTTGAAACCTTTTTAATAACATGGGCTAAAAGAACGGAAAGGGTTTTAAATCCATAAATTTAATTCATAATTGAAATCTTTAAATCTTTTTATTAATAAAATAAATATGTAATTACAAAAAATTTCAGTATCCATAATATAAATATTTGAAATAATACATGCATTAGGTTATATTTTAACTTATCTTGTATCAACATTCACCACTACACCGTTGATTGACAATTATTACTTATCAAGGGATGGCAATGGGTGGGTTCAGGGCTGGACAGGTTCCTCCTCCCCCCGTCTCATCGGGCATTTTTCCGCCGCATACCTGTTCCATTACCCGTTTAAGGAAGGGCCTTTATCCATTTATGTAACCTTTTTTCTTTAAGTTTTAGATAATTCATTTTATTGCCCAATTCATTAAAGTGAAATAATAATATAGCAGTTAAATGTTTTTATTTTTAAAAGTTAAATTATTTGAATATGTGTGGTAAACTAAGGTCTTTATTGTTTATTATATTCCTTAAATCATTTTAATTGTCATCTTCTATTAAAATTAATGAAACTTTGTGAAGTTTTTCATTTAAAGTATGAATGCTAGAAAAAATACAAATTAAAATTATCAGAGCTAGGCAAGTGTTACCCGTACCTGCCTCGAGGCGAAATTCCATACCTCGAATACCCGATTAAGCGGGTTTGGCGGTCATCACTACTTATCATTTAAAACTTATTGATTTGCCTACTGTTTTTGAATTTGAAAATTTACTAATAAACGTGAAAAATAGTATAACACATTTACAAGTTTTGAACTAGAATGTGTAGCTATCAAAATCATATTTATCAAAACGTTTATTATTTATTATTTTCTATACGAGTTTATGATCCATTGTCACCGTCTTCTCACTCACTTTCGTTGTTTCTTCTTCTCAAAAAATTGTGTTTCATAAAATAAATCAAGATAACTGCCAAGGGATTTGTGTGTTTCCTTTTCTTAAAATTTTATCAAGGGATAGAATTCAAAACTATCTTTTGATTTTAAATTCTTCTCAATTATTTTTTATGATGTTTGATCATCTCCTTTTGGTTTCACAATGTTATTAGAAGAGACTTGCATGTATCCAATGATATATAATCTAATCATATCAAAGAGACTAAAGGTGTCTTTACTTTTGACAAATTTAATGAGGTTCAACATTTTATATTTTGTGATTTTGAATATTGTCAATAAATAAAAAATTATGCATTGTTTTCCCGTTCTAATATTCACATGTATGTACTTTACTTTTTAAATTTGATTTTACATATTTATATTTCACAATATTATACATATCATTCATCCGATGCATAAGGCATGCAAAGCACGTGCTTACTATTAGTATCATTTAACGCATCCCCTAAACTGGTGCTAAGCACACGTGAGAATGAATAGTATTACTCTTTCAAATATGTATATTTCTATTTATAAGTAAAAGATAAATTATCTTTAAACGTACAAATTATTAATTATAGAATTGACTTATTTACTTATAATTAATCTTTTTAAGCTTAGTCAAACATGCATTGCAAACATTTTGGATTTCACACTTGTATTCACATTGAATGCTTCAAAGAAAAATAGAAATTGAAAGAGTATAACAATTTTCAAACATTTTGGTTTTCAGACTTGTGTCCTCAATGATGTTGAGTACTGAGTTCAACCCTTGTACAATAACGAATGACTACTTACAAACACACCCAATTTTTATTACGTGAAAATAGAGCAATACCACAAGCTTTAGCGTTGCTATTATAGACGTTACAAGACCAAAAAAATTTGCATTCTGGCTAACATAATTTACCTTATAGAAGATATTCTGAGTGTATCCAGAAGAAATCAGGCGACATTATTTCTATATAATAACAAAGTCACAAATTATAAGCTATAATGACATTTGTCGATCAACTCATTCCCGAAAGTCATTAAACAAGCTTCCTAAGGTTTTGCTGAGGGAAAGCAATACATTTAGCCTCTTATCCATATTAGGTTAAGGAGACGATCAGAGGATTACCTGCAGGGCATCTTTGTCGACGGGGACGTCTAGTTTAGGCTTCTATTCTCCAAACCAGCCTTGGCATTGTTAAGTTTCTGCATCGGCGGAGTACAAACTGGACTTTCAACATGTGCAGACGGAGTGTCAACGAGTTTACATAGCCTTCCCCGAGCTCCGCCATTTCTTGTGCCGTTTCTTCTAATCAATCCCAAATTCGAAGAATGGCCAGTAGCTCTCATCAGCCCTTCGAATATCTGAATATCCTTCGTGACTTCGTGCCTTGACCAAGGACAATGATATATTCCAGGAGGATGAAGAGCCCAGTTAAGCAGGACTTCTGCAGGAAGAGAACGTCTAGTAACCTTATATTTTTGGAAACTTCGAGTTACCAAATTTGGGTTGCCTTTACCGGGCCCTGTAAAAGGTTTGAAATGTTCAAAATTGTCAGCATGTAGGAAAAGTTCGTGGTAAATAAATACTAGTTCAATAGTAATTCAAGATTACTCTCTCTCAGGAAAGTAGGGATTTCAACAGAGAGAATCAAATTTACACATGAGCATGCTGTAAAATACTATGGATTTTGAATAGATGTCTACGATGAAATTCCAAGACAAGTTAGGTGTGGGTAATATTCCTTTGAAATTGATATCTGATCCATCAAGTTCTTCAGTTCCCTTTACTTGTATGCTAATGCTAAAAGGCAATATCACCTGAATAAACACAAGCACATGATTTAATGGATAGAATCTCATAGCAGAAATAGAAAGACAGTAAAGACGATGAGGCACTTGGATATTATCGAAATTTTAAAATCTCTTTACCTGCTTCATGTATATGGGAGAGCCACCCCCTTTCACTGACTTTGCTATCACGGAACAAATTTAAGAAAGGAAATCCCTGTTGAACCATATTGGAAGACAACCATGTAAACTCGTTCAGCAGTATATGGGAGAGCCACCCCGTTTAAAAGATCCCCATTAACACTGAATAACACTAAAAAAATTTAACATAACTAACCATTTACCTGTGAGACAAAATAATCCAGCGCTATACTTTGACCAAGCATACTGCTAATTATGCGAATACTATCTAGGTCAAGATTTTTCAGAATAATGTGATCTGGACCTCCCTGCTGGACCTCCCTGCATATCGTCTACCACCAATGGCTTCTCTTTTATGGCATAATCTGATGGAAAAAAGAAAAGTAGAATACGATATTTTTGTAATTCACATTGTTATGTGAAAAAAATAAAAATAAAAAATCCTATTAGACACCGAGGAGGAAAGTGGATGTTCATCCCATACAAATTTAACAATGTTTATAAAATGTGAGACTAACCAAACTATGGAACATAGTAATCATATTATTCTAAACAGCATAGCGAAGGTTGAAAGCACTAGACCTTTCATAGGTCATTGGCAATAATGTTTAACCTTACTTGGTAGTTTCACTTTTTTCCCTCTGCCTTGCTATTTCTTTTTAACAATTATTGGCAGCTCCTAAACTTAGTGTTATACTGTATTGTAAGCGAGCATTTTGCTATTGTTTTTCCCAAAGAAATCTCTACTCTCTCTTCTTCTGTCCCTTTCTCAAGCTTAACATGCAGGTTTTACTTCCATCATGAGACATATTGACTGACAGTAAGAGAAAGGAAAGCAATATTTATGTTCATCAACGATACAACAAACTAAGGCTTAATCTCAATAAATGTGAGATTAGTTACATGAATCCTTTTTTGTTACTTCTTTCGATTCAACACTACAACTTCTGGAAGATACATAAAAATGTTTTTCTACATAAAATATTCACTTTGGACTGACGAATCTCCAGCTTATTTCGACCGTTCAAGTCTACAAGAGAGGTACACCATCCTGGACCTTTGATTTCATTATAGGTTACAAAAGTATCTATGAACAAAGCAATAGGAAACCATGCACAAAGACCATAAGATGTTCAGCAAAACTGACGTAGCAAAAGATTATAGGGAAGATGAACAATCACAAAACGATAAAATTCTCAAGAAAATTTTTATTGAATTCAAGAACTACTACCTCAAAGGGTTTACAATGCCTTAAATAGAAAAAAATCTAGCAAAATTTGGAAAATAGAATAAAAAATATATTTTTTCAAAAATAGAGAAATATGAGATAACTACTAAGATGGAAAATCCTTATCTTTAGGATCATTCTCCAACAAACGGAATACAAATCCAAATTTTATGGAAAGAGATATTGCAAAAACAAAAATTACTATAAATAGCAAAAACGCATAAACGAGGACCTAAACGATCGATTTTGCCCAAAATTGGCCTTGCATCAGGGCCAAAGGCACTGAGTTTTATTCATTGGCTCAATTCCAATCGAATTAGGCTAGAAATTCGCCAAAAACGAACAAACTTGAAGTTATCATGAAATCAAAAACCATTATTTTGCCTTGCGACGATCCCATTTCATCATAAATTCTAATCCCTTATACACTTCATCATTCTCCCCAAGGTGGGAAAAATTCGCCCTTGAATTTGATGGGAAAAGAGCTTGATCATCATTAGAATTATCACCACGAAATGGCACCAAATGCTTGATATTGAACACGTCAAATGTACGAATATGGCTGGACAGCTTCAAACGGCAAGCATTCAGATTGATCTTCTCAATGACCTTCAATGGACCAATCTTCTTCGCAGTAAGCTTGTTGTATTCATGAGTAGGAACACGATCTTTTGTTAACATCGCCCAAACAAAGTCACCTACCTCAAATTCAACATGTCGGCATTTAAGATCCGCAGTACGCTTATACTCAGTGACAGCAGCCTGCAACTGATTATGAGCCTGTGAGTGAACCTGCTGCAATTGCTGAATATTTGACGGGAAAAAAGCTTGATCATCATTAGAATTATCACCACGAAATGGCACCAAATGTTTGATATTGAACACGTTAGATGTACGAATATGGCTGGGCAACTTCAAACGGTAAGCATTCAGATTGATCTTCTCAATGACCTCCAATGGACCAATGTTCTTCGCAGTAAGCTTGTTGTATTCATGAGTAGGAACACGATCTTTTGTTCACATCGCCCAAACAAAGTCACCTACCTCAAATTCAACATGTCGGCATTTAAGATCCGCAGCACGCTTATACTCAGTGACAGCAGCTGCAACTGATTATAAGCTTGTGAGTGAACCTGCTGCAATTGCTGAATAAAGTCTTCGGCCTTACCGTGCATTTTAACAGAAGTAGAAATTGGAAACACATCAAGAAGACCACGAGGAACAAGGCCATACACCACCTGGAACGAACTAAAAACTGTACTTCGGTTAACAGCATGATTGTGAACAAATTCTGCTTGACACAACTTTTGATCCCAAGACTTGATGTGATCTCCAACCAAGCAACGTAGTAAATCACCCAAGGAATGGTTAACAACCTCTGTTTGACCATCTGTCTGAGGGTGATATGCACTGTTGAAGTCCAATCATGTATTCACCGAGAGCCATAAGGTACGCCAGAAGTGGCTGAGGAAACGAGTATCCCGATCAGACACAATAGATGTAGGCAGTCCATGCAGGCGATAAACCTCACGAAAATATAGTAAGGTCACATTGACAACATCTGTAGTCTTTTTGCAGGGGATGAAATGTACCATCTTTGAAAACCGATCAACCACTACGAAGATCGAATCAAACCCACATTGAGTTCTGGAGAGTCCCACAACGAAATCTATGCTCACATCTGTCCAAGACTGGGTTGGAATAGGCAGGGGCATATACAAGCCCACATTTGTCACCTTGCCCTTGGCCAAATGACAAACCCGACAGCGCTCCACAAACTTGCCAACATCTTTGTGCAACGATGGCCAAAAGTAAGAAGCAACAACAAGATGCAATGTTCGGTCACGACCCACATGGCCCTCATTATGCAACTCTTAAATGATCTTCAACCTCAAACTACCCTCTGGAATACGCAACTGATTGCCATGAAAAAAGAGAACCATCAACCCATGGAAACCCCGACTGCATGCCTTCCTACAACTTCTGAATAACATGTGAAAAGTATGGGTCAGTAGCATATAAGTCACACAGACTGTCAAAACCCGAAACCTCCACTCGCATTTCTGTAAGGAGAGTTTGGCGCCTACTCAATACATTTGCAATTTTGTTTAGGGCACCTGCCTTGTACTTGATCACACAAGTAAACTGTTGTAAATAAGAAATCCAAGAGGCATATCGAGCAAATACCTTATCCTGAGTACCAAGGTGTTTAAGGGAGTCATGATCCATATACAAAATGAACTCCTTATGGAACAAATAGTGATGCCAATGTCGAACGGCCTAGACTATTGCTTAGAACTCCACATCATAAGTACTATACCAAGACTTTGAGCCAAAAAGCTTCTCACTGAAATATACAATAGGACGGTTGTTCTGACTCAGCACACCACCAATACCCACTTTCGAAGCATCACAATGTAGCTCAAATGGTTGGGTAAAATAAGGCAACACCAAAACTGGAGCAGTAGTCAACTTCTGCTTAATCAATTGGAAAGACGACTCTGCCTCGTGAGTCCACTAAAACCTACCATCCTTCATGCAATCTATAATTGGTGCCATGATGCTACTGAAATGCGGTATGAACCTGCGATAGAAGGAAGCAAGGCCATGAAAACTCCGCACCTCAGTGACAGTCTTGGGCTATGGTTACTGACTTATCGCTTCTACTTTAGATGTATCAACTGCTAACCCTGCCTTTGACACCACATAACCCAGGAACACCACACTATCAGTAAGAAATGAACACTTCTTCACTGCAGCATAGAATTTGTCCCTGCGAAGAATTGAAAGAACTTCTCGAAGGTGCTGGACATGATCATCATCGTTATTACTATAAATTAAAATATCATCAAAGTAGACCACAACAAATTTATCGATGAATAGGTGAAGAGCCTGATTCATAACCCGCATAAATGTACTAGTTACATTTGAGAGGTCGAAGGGCATGACTAACCACTTGTACAATCCTTCCCTAGTCTTAAATGCGGTCTTCCACTCATCCCCACGTCTGATCCGAATCTGATGGTACCCACTCTTCAAATCAAGCTTGCTAACCACACAAGCACCGGTAAGTAGGTCCAACAAATCATCCAGGCGGGGAATAGGAAAGCGGTAATGCACTGTAATCTTATTGATCGTCCTACTATCCACGCACATGCGCCACGTGTCATCCTTCTTCGACGTGAGAAGAGCAGGAACAACACAAGGACTAAAACTCTCCCTGATGTGTCCTTTTGCCAGAAGCTCCTCAACTTACATGCGCAACTCCTCATGCTCAGTAGGGCTCATTCTGTAATGTGCTCGATTAGACAGGGCAGCGTCGGGCACCAAGTCAATCTGATGCTGAATATCCCGCAATGGTGGTAATCCATCTGGAAGCTCTTCTGGGAGAACTTCATGAAACTCCTTCAGCAATGGTTGAACTACGAGAGGGACTTCATGCTCACTGTCAATCGACTTTCCAACCTGCACATACACTACCCCAGACTCCTTTATCTCTGTCTCAAACTTCTTTCTGGTCAGTAAATTGGCGTTGTTCCCAATTGTTTGTACTGAACCTTAATCCGATAGTAACATAATTTTCTTTCTCCCAAATAGAAAGCTGTACGTGTTGGTATATCCATCATGCAGTGAGTGCCTGTCAAACTGTCACGGCCTCCCTAACATAAATGACACGCATCCATCTCTACTACGTAACAAAAAACCTGATCCTTGTAGGCAGGTCCAATGGAGAAGCTCATTCGAGCATGTTAAGACACTTCTACGTCATTACCTCTTTTCAGCCAGACTAATTTATACGATTTGGGATGTTTCTCAGTCTACAAACGCAGCTTCTTAACGACCTCCTCAACCACCACATTTCGCAACTACCAGAATCAATAACAAAGTTACATATCTTCCCTCCAATAGTACATGTCGATTGAAAGATATTATTACGCAACCAATCAGTGTTATTCTCTAAGGGAGTCAGAAAACTCCTCTTCACCACCAGTGCCTGACCCACATCACCAACCATAAACTCTCCCTCTCCTGTTGCTTCTTCTATGCCTTCACCGTCAAATACAGGCAGACCTTCATAATCACCATTCCCCTCATCAACAAAGAGTCCCTTGCGTGGATTTTCGAGGCACTCAGACTGCCTATGGCATGTAACACTGCATCCAAAACAAGGAGTACCAACCCCAGGACGTGTTGGTTGTTGGATAAGATTTGTTCTAAGACGACCATATTGAGCAAAAGTACTAGGACGTGCCACCTGTTGTTGTGGGTTACTGAAAGAACTCCTTACAATGAAAGGACTAGTAGTTCTCCTGGACTGTTGCTTCTCTATCTGTATTACCCTTTGATGTGCTTCAGAAACTATCACATGATCAAACATATCGAGAGTATCCTGTATTTGGGGACAAAGACCACCCACGTACCGTGACACCAACTGCTCCTCCGTCTCCATCATCTTGTTCCTCGTAATCAACATATAAAAATTCGTGGTATAATCACTAACCGTTTTCCCACCTTAACGCAGATTCTGCAGTTATTGGTACATGGTTCGCACATAATTGTAATGCAAAAACTGTTTCTTCATATGCTTCTTCAATGTGTCTCACGGTGCAAGCTTGGGTTTTCCTAGCCTGGATCTCGTCACCTTAGTCTGCTAGCACCACACCCCTGCTCGCCCACGAAGCCTTGTTGCAACAAGAGGCACGCATTTATCGGCAGAAACCTCTTTAAACTCCAAGATCTCCTCCACTGCAGTCACCCAATCGAAGAATTCTTCTAGACTCAACCCACCATGAAATTCTGGAGTATCAACCTTAAATCCTGATTCCCAACGTCGGTTGTCATCCTGACCACTCCTTCTCCTGCGAACTGGCAGATCCAATGGTTGTTCAAGAGGTGCAAACGGATTCTCATCATTGGAATTCTCAAGCTGTTGGACTACAGGCACAGGCTGCTGCGGCATAAGCACAGCGATCAGCTGTGTCAGCAATTCCACTTGTCGACGTAGCTGTGCGAGTTCATCACGTCTATGTACCTCCCCTACCGAGGATGTCTCCTTGACGGCATGGTGAAGGAACGATTTCGGCTCTGATACCAACTGACGTATCGGAATATTATAGGGAAGATGAACAATCACAAAATGAGAAAACTCTCAAGAAATTTTTTATTGAATTCAATAACTGCCGCCTCAAAGGGCTTACAATACCTTAAATATTTAAAAAACCTAGCAAAATTCGGAAAATAGAATAAAAAAAGATATTTTTTTCAAAAATAGAAAAATATGAGATAACTACTAAAATGAAAAATCCTTATATTTAGGATCATCCTTCAACAAATGGAATACAAATCCAAATTTTATGAAAAGAGATATTGCAAAAACAAATCCGAGTTTTATTCCCTGGCTCGATTTCAATCAAATTAGACTAGCAATTCGTCAAAAACAAACAAACTCAAAATTATCATGAAATCAAAAACCATTATTTTGCCTTGTGACGGTCCTATTTCATCATAAACTCTAATTCCTTATGCACTTCTTCATAAACTTATGGAAGATACATAAAAATGTTTTTCTACATAAAATATTCACTTTGGACTGACGAATCTCCAGCTTATTTCGACCGTTCAAGTCTACAAGAGAGGTACACCATCCTGGACTTTTGATTCCTTGGCCATGATAGGTTACAAAAGTATCTATGAACAAAGCACTAGGAAACCATGCATAAAGACCATAAGATGTTCAGCAAAACAAATAAGAAACTAAAAGGAGTCCCAAAAGTCTTTCTTCATCTCAGAAAGCAATCCTGAAGCATATCATCTAACATGTTGTAGGTAGTATTCAGCTTCATGGTCCTCCACATTGAACAGGATTGTTGAACCATATTGGAAGACAACCATGTAATCACAGCAACCAGCATTCTCTTCAAATACGCTTCCCTAAACGAATTGTTAATTTTTCACAAGGCATATGTACCAAGACAATTCAACGGAAACAAAGTTCAAACTTTTTTCACACTCTTTTAAGTATAGTATTTGATCTAAAAGCAGTCTCACTTCATCCAAAGCCATTGAATAAGAAGAATACATACTCTTAAACAGACATTTAGCTTGGTAGCATGATTGAAGGATGAGTTATATAAAAAATTTAAAGGTTGAATAAGTAAACTTATTTAACTAATAACCATATGTAGATGAATATGTCTCAACTCCAAAGATATCATACTAAACAGTGAAACCACTAGCCTTGGTGGTCAACGTTCTAACCTCCTTACAAGTTCAAGTCCTTTTGGGAAAGGATTCAAATAAGATAAGGATTGCCCCCTATTGTGAAACCCCACTTTTTGAACCATAAAATGTAAAAAGAGAAAGAATACACAAGAATTAAGTGCAATTAATAAAGACCAGACAAAGATAGGATTGTCAATTCTACTCCATTGAAGCACGATACTGCTATGAAGCCAAAATTTAGTGTGTACTTTCTCCCATCACATGTGAGTGGGAAACATACAAAGGGTAGTGGACATATTTTCTAACTTCCTGTACTTTATAGAAAGGGGCTTTTGTGCAAGGCTAAACTTGGAAGCTAGCTTAAATATACAACCTTAAAGTGACAAAACTATATCTCCAGAATTGGAAAAGGCTAAATAAAATAATCTGTTATTCGCTTGATTATGTGGCTGCAGTTTTCTCCTTATGCTTAAAGTTTCAGGCAATTATGTGATACCCCAAACTGTAGTACTGTTGTTACTGAACATATTTACTGGGATGCATAAGAAATGTATTGCATGTGGCATGTGAAGCTGATAAGCCACAGATTCAGATCCAATATTCACGGCGTGGAAAGAAGACGGGCAGAAAAGGGAAACCAGAGAAAAGGAATTTCCATGCACATGGCCACAACAATTTCGGTTGGGTAAGCTGTTATGGAGCCTCAACTATATAAGCAGGAAGAAATTGGGAAAAGAGCAGGAAAAAAGTGGAAGAATCTAACAGGAGAGTTTGGACCTCTCGAAGTCCAATTACCCCTCTGTTTTCTCTTCATTTTGTTAAGTATTCTGCAATTTCTTTTCTGATTTGTATTCGTTCAGTTAATATCAAGGAAATGTTCTTCTTTACTGTTGTCATTTTGAGTCCTCTTTTGTATTGTGATCTTGTGTCCTACTAGATTGAAACATATCATTTTGATATCAGAACAGACTCCTTGGAATGACGTTAACCGATCGGGTAGGAGAATTGGAAGACCGGATGGATGGTTATCACCGCAGCTTGGAGAAGAGAATGGACGCATTTCAGGTTGGTATGGATTCAATGAAGGTTGAGATTCACGAGTGCAAAACATAGAAAAGAACATGAGCTTGCTGATGGAGCAATTTAAATTTATCCTAGGCCATTGGGAGGATCGAGAGAAGGAACGAAAAAAGAAGGGAACAGAAGAGGCTTCTTCGACCGAATTCACTATGAACATAAGGAGTAACGGTGCTGGCAGAAGAAGAAGAAAATGGTGACCCAGAGGGGAGGCTGGTGGAAATCGAAGTTCCGTAATCGAAGGTTGGAAGTTCCGGCGTTTGAAGGAGACGACCCAAAGGGCTGGGTCTTCAAAGCCGAACGATATTTTAGCCTTACCTATTTTTATCTGAATCGGATAAATTGGAAGCTGCAGCCATCTGCTTTGAAGGAAAGGCCCTAACTTGGTACCAGTGGCAACATAGGAGGAAGAGGGTTCAGAATTAGGAGGAGTTGAAAGGGATGGTGCTCAATCAATTCTGATTAGCCCATGGGGAAACCGATGTAGAGAAGTTCCTAGCTCTCCGACAAAAAGGATCAGTAAGGGAATACCACTAGTGGCTCGAATTGTTGGTGGCTCCATTATCGAAAATTTCAGAGGCGCTGCTGTAGGGACACTTCACCAACGGCCTGAAGCCAGAAATCAAGGCCGAACTGAGGGTATTGAAGCTCAGGGGCCTGGAAGAAATTTTGGAGGCGCCCAACGGATTGAGGATAAAATCAATATGGGCCAACAGTGGGCTGGGTCGAGTCTAGGAAGAAGTAGAGTTGTTGGTGCCATAACCCGAACTTCTTTTTCAAACCAACCCAACCCTCAAATACTGTATGCAGCCTTTGAAGTCCACCCAAAATTCATTCCCAAATCACTCGGCCCTAAATTACCACCGTTCGACGTCAACGACGGCAGTGCAGGCGGCCGCAACTGGAAAGGTCATCGGTCCGAACTTCAAGAGGTTGAGTGAGGCGAAACTTCAAGCAAAAAAGGAGAAGGGGCTTTGTTTCAAGTGTGATGAAAAATACTCTATTGGACATAGGTGCCGGAACAAAGAATTGCAGGTCATGGTACTTCTGGACGAGAAATTACAGAAGGGAAGGGAGGAGGTGGAGAAAGAGTTGCAGGAGTCCAAGTCGAATGAAGTGGGGAAAGCAGTGGAACTCTCAATTAACTCGGTGATAGGGTTGACGTCTCCTCAAACAATGAAGATGAAGGGCCTTATTGGAAAACAAGAAGTGGTGGTGTTGATAGACTGTGGAGCGACTCATAATTTCATCTCTGCCAAGCTAATTCAAAAATTGGGTTTGCCCAGGGCCGAAACAACTTATATTTAAATAAAATATATGGAGAAATTATTAAATATTCATTGAAAAAAAAATAGAGAATCAAAATAGAGAGCTTGTTAGAGTGTATCAAAAAAAATACTCCTAAATTTATGATACTCTTTATAAATAGAGAGTTTTTTGGAGATATTCTAATGACTGTCAAACAATCTCTTAACTTTGTGATTTGCTTTTAACTAATATGAAATAAATATGATTTAGCTCTTCAAATATTTTAGATAAATCTTTGACTTTCAAATATAACCCCTGTTTGACAACAATTATAATGAAAAAAAATTTTAAAATGTATTTTGTAATAGTAGTGTTTGAGAGAATATGTGATTTAAAAAAGGGAAAAGTTTTTAATTTTCATTTAATTTTATTTTATTGAAGAATTTGTAATGAAAAGAAGAGAGAGAAAAATATATTAAAATTTTAAAGGGAATCAAACAATGGCATAATATCTTGAATCATCAACCTAATAAGCATTTTATTTAAAAATCATTTTTATCTCACACTCGTTTTTAATCACTCATTTTTCAATCAATAAATTCCATATTTTTTCATAAATTTTTGTTACTTTTTAACCACATATTATCCAAAATAAATTAGATTTCAAAAAATCACTTCCACTCTACGAATGTGGATATCTACATGGTGAAAATTGTTCATGTTGTTAAAGTCGCATCAACTTTTATATGATTAGAAGCTAGATGACATGTGGCTTGACAGTTTTTCTCACCTACTGTAAGTTATTGAAAGTTAAGTACAATATTAACGTTCATTTCACTTATTTCCATCACTTGGGACTCAAATTCATATGTTGAAATTGGTTGAAGATATAGAAATTCACTTTTGAAGATCGAGACCTATACACCTGTACTGATTGAAAAGTTAGGGAGCTCAATTCTAACTTTTCTCTATAGTGCTAACATTTGGAAAGAACGAGTTAATTTATAAATAAATAAAATATGTAACGACAAAGATCTCGTTCTCAAATTGTTATATCATACCTACTGTCCATTTTTTGAGGGTATTTGTCATTTTTACCCCTCACAACTTTCTGTCACTATTCCTCAAGTATCGAACATAAGACGTAGCTTATGAAAGACTTAAATTGAAATCTGGTACCAATTGAGCAAACTTATGAGCGACTTATGTTAGAACCTACCTTATGAGATACTTAGGTTTGAATCCTAGGAAACGTGACGAAAAGTTGTGATGAGTAAGATGATAGATACCCTCTTAAAGTGGACATTACGCATGATATAACGGCTTGTGTATGAAGTTCGGGTCGTTACAAAATAAGTGGTGAATAAGCTAATAATACTCATGAGTCCATTGGAATGTATAATTGAAAAAAGAAATTTTTGGCTATTTATAATTAATTTTATAAATTTTGCCAAAGTAAAACTAACCTTGGTATGTTATATTCACCCTACACTATTTATAAATCTCCAACAATTTTTTATCGGCTCTTCCTTACCTTTTTTTTCAAATTGCATTATTTATTATTTCTATTCAAATATTCTATGTTAGCGTACTTTTAAATGAGAAGCAAATATTTTTTTTTTAATATTTTTTTGATCGTTTAATACATACGAGAGAGAAATAATTTCGTTTATGGTCTCTTAAAATGCTTTTTAGATAGAAACTGTACTAGGGGATTAAATATGCTAATTAATGAAAATTGAAGAGATTAAAATTTTAAAAATTGAAAACATAAATATAACAATGAAAAAAATATTAAAAAAAATTAGTAAAATAAGCTGATGAAACATTAAAAAATGTGATGTTAATATAATGTCGGTATTCTGTAGAGATTTTTTAGAATAGACTTTGTGTGTGTGTGTGTGTGTGTGTGTGTTTTTTTTTTTTGGTTGGAGAATGGGTGATTGAAAAATAGAAAAAAGTTATGAATTTAAGTGAAAATTATTTTATTGAAAAAATGTACTTTTAAAAATGAGTTAAAGAAAGAATGGTTTTAAAAGATATAGACCAAACATGGACATTGAGTAGCGTTCCTCCTAGGCTCGTACCAATTTTTTTGATGATAAATTTAGTCCTTATTTAAGACATATTCTATAAAATTCATTTTCTTTGGACACAATTTTCAGTGGCACTAGTAAGATGCACGTGCAAGGCACGTGACACGGTATAGTTGACTATATAATTGCAAAAGACATTTCAAATACTAAGATAAAGTATAAAGTAATTGTGTAATGAGTAAGCAAAGGGTGATTTATACATCTTAAATTTAAAAGCTTCATTTCATACGTGGTCTAGGATTACAAGGATAGAAGGGGAAATAAATTCCATGGTCTACACATTGATATGTACATTTGCACTCACTTTTAGTATTATTTTATATCTTATGG
>NW_019244826.1:2124-8640 GCF_002742605.1 Olea europaea var. sylvestris | reverse complement strand
CAGCAAATTTAGTTTGCATATTACTCAATAATCATCAAAAAAGAGCAAAATAACATCAATGAAAATCATTAAAAATATCAATGTACCTCTTGATAAGCAGACATTCAATTTTTCGGGCTCATAAAATCCTCTTTGGAACAATCCTACATTTTTATTCCAAACATAATGAAAAAAATAAGAATAAAATAAAAAATAAAAAAAAAATCCTGAATTCATAAACTCTCACTGCAAAATTTGTAGAAATGAATATTAACCAAATACTACTTTTTTCTCTCTGACTTGTGATTTACCAAAAATGGCTGCACCAAAAAAAGGTCCATGCCCAATCTGCTTATGATCTCATGCCCAGATAGAAAAGAAAATACAAACCTATCAAAATCAATACTGCTTAAAGAATTCAGCACAATACAATCACTTGAAGAAGATCAATCAAATTTGATAAATGTAAAATCAAATTCCTATTTCTAGCAAAAACTATATATTTACATCTGTACAAAACATAATTAAAGACAACCCAAACAAAAAACTCACAACTGAAGTAGAAGAGTACGTGGTGATGGTGAACGAATATCCATTTGAAACTTCAATCATGTCGATGGTGGAACCCATCTGTCTGTACAAAAGCTTTCCATTTTCAACCACAATTTCATATGATTCTCTTTCTTTTTGTCAGGGAGAATGATAATATATTTTCATGAGAATGCTATCTAATATGTTATAATAGTTCAATACTTTATTTAAAAATATAAATCCACGCTCGTTGTATAAATAAATTGAAGCAAAGGCTATTAATTTGACAAAAGAATTCTTGCTCTGATCTCTGATCCTGAAACTATGTTAGCTCCTGCAAAAAACATAAGGGTGAAATTTATAGAATTGAGTGTCTACTGTTTTTGGGTTGACGTCAATTGGATTCTTTTGAAGGTACTTTAAGTTGAGATTTGAGAATAAAGGTAGCTTTGTTTCGCCCATGTTCTTAACTTTTCTTTTTTGATAATGATGCATATTCACATTGTGTATTCCTTGCCTAACCAGCCACAGAAAGTCTACTGCATTAAGAGTCAAAGAATCACCACTAAACACTTTCAGAAAGGTATCCAATTAGAAAAGGGGTTGCCGCTCATTTTGTATAAAAAGTTGACACAAATGTAAACCAAAATAAAACATTAAACTTAATAACAATTGATGGATTCATATACTTCAGAAACTTCGATAAAAATTACCAAAAAATTAAAATTTTATCAAAAACCAAATAGTGCTCATTAATTGAAATTGAAATTGAAATACTTGTCTGATGGGAACTTCCTGAAACTTTCATCTGTAAAATGAAATGAACAATTGTCTCATGCATTGCTCTTGAAAGATCCTAGTACCTTAATGGTTGCTACCTTTAGAATGTATTGGTGGTAGAACACAGCAATAGCAACTCCAATGAATGGTCCAACCCAGAGAATTCACTGTACAAAGAATCCTGTCTAAAAGCTGAACTGGTTAAATGGGTAATAAAATTATTTTTTTCTTTATCAAATATTCCCCACGTCTAAACTTCATAAACAAGCGAGGACAAGACTTGAATCAATTATGTATATAAAGACGTAAAAGTCACCATATATAGTCATCTCAGAGATTGCCTTATTTGTAGATGACAGCAGCCCAGTTCCACTAATGGGAATGGTGGAGAGGTGAACCATGAAAACGTCAAATTCGATGAGAAGTGGAACCAATACCTTCACATAGGTAAGAGTTAAATCAAATTGAGAGAAATTTCAAGTTATTGTTGACCAATCAAGAGACTTTCTCCCTCATAATTTTCATTTTTCTGAATGAATCACTAAATCATCCTCCTCGGCGTTTTTTATTGGCATAATGTCCCTCCTTTTTTCCTTCTCAGCAAACTACTTAATGAACTAACAACTGATCTGGTAATAAGAAACAATCCACTGCAACTGACCTTCAGCATCAAGGGAGGTTTCTCTCTGATGACAAAATTGAAAACAAATCGTCACGTAGCATGTTTTGTTTCAAAATCATTAGATATGATGCAAAGAGCCAAAATTATTCAGATCCGAACCTTAAGCATGTTGCATTGCAGGTAACTAAACCCCACCCTTGCCTTAATTCCAAAATCGGTTTGCACAAATAATTTGACACTAAAATCGAACAAACTGCTACAAAAAAACTAATTTCTAGATTACTAGATATGGATATGTGTCAATGTCAATTATCGATCATATCTTTCACTCACTATTAAGTCAACATAAGTCAGAAATTTCTTTTCGAGTTATGAGTAAACCTTGACCAAGGGTTTCTTTAGGGCACGCTCATACTGGTTGACAAAATGCTTCAATGATGTCTTCAAATCCACATACCCGTCGAAGAACGCATTCATATATTCACTTCTCTATATAGTTGACATACAGAAAGTAGTTTTCAAAAAAACTGGAACATAACAACCTCGGCTCTCGTATAATCCCGACAACCAACCATTTTCATGCAAGCCATACGCAGCAATCATTGCTGTCCAACCGTCTTCGAATTTTTGACTGGACTGTGTATCATACATTAATCTGTGTATAGTCCCAAATATCGAACCCTTATCGACATTACATGATATCCAAACTTCTCAAGCAGCTTCCTCAAAATATGCCGTAAGCACCATTTATGCTTCGTATTTGGGAAAACAATCCGAATCGCATTTTGCATTGCCCTTCCCTAATCTATAATTATTCCATGTGGAGCTTCACCGTGCATGCACTGAAGCCATGTCCTGAACAACCATACAAAAGTATCTATGTCTTCATTCGATACCAAACTACAACCAAGCAGAGTTGATTGTTCGTGATGATTGACGCAAACAAATGGGGTGAAAGGCATTTCGTACTTATTAGCGAGATACGTCAATTAAAATTAACCACATTGCCAAACTCTTTTTACGCCTGCCTACACCGATAATCTGTCTAAAATATATTTCTAAGCCGTGACTCATCATCCAAATCCATACTAAAGTAAAATCCTGGTCATTCTGATTGTATTTTTGAAAAATATGCTTGTATTGCTGCAGCATCTCCTTCTCCAAGTCGTAATTCCCTCACTTGTTCTATATAGTTCTGACAATCTCTTTCTATGCAAGTCATGTTCTCATATCTATTTGCATCTACCATTGCAAAGTTTTTACTTTTATGCAATGAAATCCCAGCCAAATCATTCACTTCAAGCTTCCGTTTCACTTGTTCATTCAGACGTCGATTGCATCGACATAACCTGGACTTCAAAGGACTTATTTCATGATTTTAGTCGAGGCGGACCGTGTTGATTCTCCAACTTCCAAGACCGTTCGAAGATACAGATATTCTGGCTTTATATCCCATCTTAACTGTGGAGTGCAATTTCAATGAACCGCTAGCAGTACTACTTAGAAGGATTGATGCAAAGTTATGTGAATTAAGGAAAAGAATCCAGTCAATTAAATCCAATGATCGTTGCTAATTCAAAAAAGCCATCATTCTTCCAAGAAATTGCCTCTTTTGATCAGTCAGATTATAGACAATCCTCTTTGGCTCGACGCACAACTCGAAGAAATAGGCGGATTTGAGGAGAATGATCAAAACTATATGGATTATACCATTGCTGGATCGTAAGAGCCATCCTTCTTCCAAGAAACTGCTTCTTTTGGTCAGAATCAGATTATAGATAACTCTGTTCTGTTTGACTCACAACTGGAAGAAATACATGGATTTGAGGAGAATGATCTATTTGACTGGTCGGATGCTTTTAATACAGAATCTGAAAATCCACATCTAATGGTAGTCAGTAAAGAAGAAAGCCATGACCTTTTAACAACTGCACTAACTCCAAAATCGCTCAACCCGTGCAGTAGATTAACTGGTACATATCAAGATTTTCAGTCCTGTTGGGAATTTACTTAAACATGCACAGCGGAATTTAACAGATTTCAATTCCCATTCAGGATTCAGCTTTGTATTTAGATAAAAACTGTGATGAGAAATATACCTTTTGTGTGATTTGCAAACTCTTTCGCGTTATCCTTTTCCAGCAGCTTGAATCTGCCTCCCACAGCTGTCCAATTGTGCAGCCTCCAATGAAATCCACACAGAGAGAAAACAGCAACTGCTAGGGTTTCTTTCTTGTGCTAGCAAGAATAATGAATAACTTAATGGACCTCAAACCCTAGTTGCATATATATATAAACCCAAACGGACTCGGCCCGGCCCGGTCCAATATTTAATTAATCCAATTAATCAAACCCGGTCCGTGAATTAATTAATCCAATTAATTAATTCGGGATTATAAATAAGAAATTTAATTAATTAATTTATCCAACGATTGTTAAATTAATCAATTAACAATTTGCAGTCTTCCAATTCTCTTTTGTGTGCACCGTGGAACTATTATCCCTTCGTCAATACGATCCGATCAATTACGAGATATGGAATTGTGTCAATCTCGATCATCGATCATATCTTTCATTCCACTATTAAGTCAATATAAATCGAAAACTCCTTTTCGACTTATGAGTACACCTTGGCCAAGGATTTCATCATCGACTTAATTGAATGAAACGCAGATCATAATCTCCTACTATCTAAGAGTAACGAATCCTTTATTGATCAATCACAACCTTCATACGATTCTTGACACACCCGAACGATGTCGTATTAGCGGCCCCTTTCAGAGCAACATCCAACACCGCCAAAGTGTGACTGTCCTCATATAAGGTATCATGACGACCTCAAGTCAAAGGACCAATTCCACTACCGAACGTTAGAGATTAGCCACTGACACTCAGATAGTTATCCATGTGGAATCTCTTAGCGGGTCTCCAATATTTTGTTCTATATCAAAACATCCACGTGTTCATTTAAGTGTCACCACACTTTAGCTCGTGAGATCAGCTACTTACTTCACAAGTAAGAAATGCCACACGTGATGGTCTAACTGCATTAACGATATCCGTATCTCGTTATTACTTACGACCATGGTTTATTCAAGATCCAATTATATGTAATTTGTATCTCACAATCACAACTCCTTGTGATCAACAGATTACCTAAAAATTGAATCTTCGGATTCTATTATTTAATATTATTTATTACAAAATTAATTTAAATAAATAATAGATCTCACCAAAATTAAATGCATTAAATATATTAAAAACGTTTACAACCTAAATCAATTGGATCTAGGGCATAACACTTACAGTCTACACCAGCAATGAACTCATCAACCCCTGGTAATGAATTGGTGGATACATTTTCTATGGCATATAATGGAGAACTCAACCAGTTTACACCACCTGAGCTGAACTCATTTAGTCCTGGTAGCCACTCAGTGAACTTTTTTAGTTTGCCATGTAATCTGGACTTTCAGCGGTTTACACCAAATTGGAACTGGTTTGAAGACAATGCATTTTTGGATGATCTGAATTCGTGGTGCACTGCTGCTAATAATTTGTGGACTTAGTATTTTCTTGTTAGTCTTATTTTTTAGTTCATTGATAGTGAACTCCATTTCTATTTGAGATCATTGTAATTTGCAACCTTTCAATGCATTACTTAGGATATCAAGTATATACCATTTTCAATTCTTCAGCTTTCTTTTTCTTCTAATCTTTTTGGATACTGTTTACTAGTTCAGTTGTTTCAGTTATATCAAATCTAATGAGTATATTAATAAAACAAAACTGAAAACATATTTGTCAATTCTATTTTGTGAAGTGTCATTAGAGGCAAAAGGGTCATGTCATAGAATTATATAAAAACATTAACTCCTAGTGTCTGTTTTTAATAATTTTCCTACCAAATATAGAAAAAACTTTTTGATTCTTACCTAAATCAACAAGCTAGGACAGTTTTACATGATAAGGGAAATTGTAGTATATGAACAATGATACACAATTCAAGAGTGGACTAAATAGAATTTGCCTACTTGAAGGAGCGGCAGTTTAATCTGATATGCAAACTTGTATAAGACATTGATAACTCTGCGTTCAATGGCCATCTTCCCAGGCAAAGGTTAAATCTGCTTTCTTCTGTATTGACAAAGATAGTGCAGATGGATTTTCTTTATTTTGTTAGAATTGATGGAGATTTTTGTTCATAGAGATGTCTGGCATGCAGTTAAGATTTCTTTGATTCTTCTCCCATTCCTAGAGGTTTCACATCGGCTACTCTTTTCTGTTTCCATTTAAGAAAAATATTCCATTTAGTCCAATCAGTTTATGCACTAGGTTTAGTAAAATAATACTGAATAATTGATGGCTCGCCTAAATTTTGATATTCTCCTTCACAAAGTGGTTATGTTCCAGGTATACTTACTGGAGAATATTACTAGCACAAGAAAGCTAGCATAATCTAGATAAGAAAATTAGGGATGCAGTGTCATGTTCAAACTGGACCTGGCCAAGACGGATGGCTTCTCAATACCAGGATTAGGCAGAATGGATTGAACGAAGAATGGGTTTAAAAGGATCAAAGATTTTACAGAAAAAGATTCTCT
>NW_019244826.1:0-856 GCF_002742605.1 Olea europaea var. sylvestris | reverse complement strand
AACAGATTTACATATCTTATTGGCATAGACGCTGCAACAGCAATGACATACCACGTCATTGACAAGAAATTTCACACAATTAAAAAGCTCATGTCATTCAGTTTATAAAACATTGTTTCGTATCTCTAGTATCGTGGAAAATGCCTGTAGCCCATTGTTCTAACTGGACAGTTTTATTCAAATTGTCTTCAAGACACATCCTTGCGTTCAAAGTCCAATTCATTTTTTCATCAAATCATAAACGGACGATGGTGTGACTAGAATCCCAAGATCTCTCTATTGTGATACCTTGTTGAAACCACCTCATCCAAAGCTTAAACCATTAGGAATGTGACAAACTTATTTATTTTAATTATGTCTTCTAGAATTTCATTTTTCTATTCTATACATTACTAGCGTTGTGAATATTGTCAAGAACTATTATGAAAAAATGATGATCGTACATAATACAATTATAAAGATAATTACCTGTCAAGCTCAGAACCCATATCAGTAGCCATGCCATTTAATTCACCCAATATATTGCTTAGATTTAAAAGTGCATCACCTTTAAAATAATAAACACATATCATAAATGCATGCATTCTTGTAATAAATGGTTAATAATAGAATAATTTTATATAACAAACATATACATCAATTTCCTGTAAGGCATTTGTTGGATCTAGAAGAGGCATCCAATAAACAGGTCATCCTTTAGGCGCTAGATCCAAACTTAACTTTTCCTATTTTCTCTATCATTTTTGTCTGTAAAAGATATGTAATCAAATGAAAGATGGATCAAATATCCCAAGGGGAAACACCATATTAATCATGTATTATATTTCAAATCAATCGAGTTTCATATAATATTTTC
>NW_019244825.1:0-1531 GCF_002742605.1 Olea europaea var. sylvestris | reverse complement strand
TACCCCTGGTGCAATTTTTCTTTGTTAATTTTCCACCAAACACTTCTTCAACCTAACATAATTAATAAGGAAATTAATTATTCAAAGGCCCAAACGAAAGAATTTGGCTAAAATCCCGTGATCCCGGGCCTGTGCCCGAGTCCAATTTCGTGGGCCGTTTCCAATGAACCTGCCAAATTTCAGCCCATTCCGACACCGTCGCGCGAAATTACAAAATTGCCCCTGGTGCAGTTTTTTTTTTGTTAATTTTCTGTCTAACACTTTTTCAACCTAATATAATTAATAAGGAAATTAATTATTCAGAGGCCCAAACGAAGGAATTTGGCTAAAATCCCGTGATATCGTGTCTATGCCTCGAGTTTAATTTCATGGACCGTTTCCAATCAAACTGCCAAATTTCGGCCCATTCCGATACCGTCGCGAAAAATGACAAAATTTTCCCTGGTACAATTTTGCTTTGTTGATTTTCTATCCAGCACTTCTTCAACATGACATAATTAATAAGGAAATTAATTATTTGGAAGCCCAAACGAAGGAATTTGGCTAAAATCCTGTGATCCTGGGTCTGTGCCCCGAGTCCAATTTCGTGGGCCATTTCCAATCAACCTGCCAAATTTCGACGAATTCCGACACCATCGCGAATAATTATAAAAATTGCCCCTGGTGCAGTTTTGCTTTGTTATTTTTCTGTCCAGCACTTCTTCAACCTGACATAATTAATGCAGAAATTAATTATTCAGAGTACCAAACGAAGTAATTTGGCTAAAATCCCGTGATCCCGAGTTTGTGTCCCGAGTCCATTTTCGCGGGCCGTTTCCAATCGACCTGCCAAATTTCGGCCCATTTCGACACAGTCACGACAAATGACAAAATTGCCCCTGGTGCGGTTTTGCTTTGTTAATTTTTTGTCCAGCACTTATTCAACATGACATAATTAATACGGAAAATAATTATTCGGAGGCCCAAACGAAGGTGTTGGGCTAAAATCCTGTGATCTGGGGTTTGTGCCCCGAGTCCAATTTCACGAGCTGTTTCCAATCAACCTACCAAATTTCGGCCCATTCCGGCACCGTCACGACAAATGACAAAATTGCCCTTGGTGCGGTTTTGCTTTGTTAATTTTACGTCAAACACTTCTTCAATCTATGGGTCCAATTTCGAGGGCCGCTTTCAATCAACCAGCCAAATTTCGGCTCATTTCGACACCATCGCGACAAATGACAAAATTGCCCTTGGTGCGATTTGTATTTGTTAATTTTCTGTCCATCACTTCTTCAACCAAACATAATTAATAAGAAAATTAATTATTCGGAGGCCTAAATGAAGGAATTTGGATAAAATGCCGTGATCCCGGGTCTGTGCCACGAGTCCAATTTTGAGGGCCGTTTCCAATCAACCTGCCAAATTTTAGCCCATTCCGATGCCAGCGCGACAAATGACAAAATTGTCCCTGGTGCTGTTTATCTATGTTAATTTTCTGTCCAGCACTTCTTCAACCAGACATAATTAATACGAAAATTAATCATTCGGA
>NW_019244824.1:0-1531 GCF_002742605.1 Olea europaea var. sylvestris | reverse complement strand
CAACCTGTCAAATTTGAGCCATTACGACACAGTCGCGAAAAATGACGAAATTGCCCCCGGCGCAATTTTTGTTTCCGATCAACCCGCTAAATTTCAGCCCATTCCGACATCGTCGAGAAAAATGACGAAATTGCCCCCGGCGCAATTTTTGTTCCCTATCAACCTGTCAAATTTGAGCCCATTCCGGCATAGTCGAGAAAAATGACGAAATTGCCGCCTGCGCGATTTTTATTTCAGATCAAACTGCCAAATTTCAGCCAATTTCGACACAGTCGAGAAAAATGACGAAATTGCCCCCGGCGCGATTTTCGTTCCCGATCAACCTGTCAAATTTGAGCCCATTCCAACACAGTCGAGAAAAATGACGAAATTGCCGCCGGCTCGATTTTTATTTCCCATCAAACTGCCAAATTTCAGCCAATTTCGACACGGTCGAGAAAAATGACGAAATTGCACCCGGCGCGATTTTTGTTTCCGATCAAACTGTCAAATTTGAGCCCATTCCGACACAGTCGAGAAAAATGACGAAATTGCCGCCGGCGCGATTTTTATTTCCCATCAAACTGCCAAATTTCAGCCAATTTCGACACAGTCCAGAAAAAACACGAAATTGCCCCCGGCGCGATTTTTGTTTCCGATCAAACTGTCAAATTTGAGCCCATTCCGACACAGTCGCGAAAAATGACGAAATTACACCCGGCGCGATTTTTGTTCCCGATCAACCTGTCGAATTTGAGCCCATTCCGACACAGTCGAAAAAAATGACGAGATTGCCCCCGGCGCGATTTTTGTTCCCAATCAACCTGTCAAATTTGAGCCCATTCCGACACAGTCGAGAAAAATGACGAAATTGCCGCCGGCGCGATTTTTATTTACGGTCAAACTGAATAATTTCAGCCAATTCCGATACAGTCGAGAAAAATGACGAAATTGACGTCGACGGGGTTTTTGTTTCCGATCAACCAGCCAAATTTTAGCTAATTCCGACACAGTCGCGAAAAATGACGAAATTGCCCCCGGCGCGATTTTTGTTCCCGATCAACCTGTCAAATTTGAGCCCATTCCGACACAGTCGAGTAAAATGACGAAATTGCCCCCGGCGCGATTTTTATTTCAGATCAAACTGCCAAATTTCAGTCAATTCCGACACAGTCGAGAAAAATGACGAAATTGCCCCCGGCGCGGTATTTGTTCCCGATCAACCTGTCAAATTTGTGCCCATTCCGATACAGTCGAGAAAAAAGGCGAAATTGCCGTCGGCGCGATTTTTATTTCCGATCAAACTGCAAAATTTCGGCCAATTCCGACACAGTCGGGAAAAAAATGACGAAATTGCTCACGGCGCGATTTTTGTTTCCTATCAACCTCTTAAATTTCAGCCCATTCCGACATCGTCGAGAAAAATGAAGAAATTGCCCCCAGCGAAATTTTTGTTCCCGATCAACCTATCAAATCTGAGCCCATTCCGGCACAGTCGAGAAAAATGACGAAATTGCCGCCGACGCGATTTTTATTTCAGATTAAACTGCCA
>NW_019244823.1:0-1531 GCF_002742605.1 Olea europaea var. sylvestris | reverse complement strand
ACGAAGTCGTGAGTTCAACCGAAAACGGTCGCTACATTTCCAAAAAGTACTTATGGGCCCAAAACGGACACCGTGTGCAAAACATACGCTCAATTCTTCGTATGCCGTCTATCCAAGCGTTCCAAATATAAAAGTGCTCATTCTTTCGAAAAATGGCCGAAATCCCGCGAACGTCATGACGAAGTCATGAGTTCAATCCAAAACGATCGTTACATTTCCAAAAAGTACTTATGGGCCCAAAACGGACACCGTGTGCAAAAGTTACGCTCAATTCTTCGCACGCCGACTATCCCAGCTTTCCAAATATAAAAGTGCTCATTCTTTCAAAAAATGGCCGAAATGCCTCGAACGTCACGAGGAAGTCGTGAGTTCAATCCAAAACGATCGTTACATTTCCAAAAAGTACTTTTGGGCCCAAAACGGACGCGGTGTGCAAAAGTTACGCTCAATTCTCGTACGCTGACTATGCAAGCGTTCCGAATATAAAAGTGCTCATTCTTTCGAAAAATGGCCAAAATCCTACGAACGTCACGACGAAGAGGTGAGTGAAATCCAAAACGGTCGCTACATTTCCAAAAAGTACTTACGGGCCCAAAACGGACACCGTGTGCAAAAGTTACGCTCAATTCTTCGTACGCCGACTATCCAAGCGTTCCAAATATAAAAGTGCTCATTCTTTCGAAAAATGGCCGAAATCCCAAGAACGTCACGATGAAGTCGTGAGTTCAACCCAAGACAGTCGTTACATTTCCAAAACGTTCTTATGGGCCCAAAACGGACACCGTGTGCAAAAGTTACGCTCAATTCTTCGCACGCCGACTATCCCAGCTTTCCAAATATAAAAGTGCTCATTCTTTCAAAAAATGGCCGAAATGCCTCGAACGTCACGAGGAAGTCGTGAGTTCAATCCAAAACGATCGTTACATTTCCAAAAAGTACTTATGGGCCCAAAACGGACGCGGTGTGCAAAAGTTACGCTCAATTCTTCGCGCGTCGAATATCCAAGCGTTCCAAATATAAAAGTGCTCATTCTTTCGAAAAATGGCCTAAATCCCTCGAACGTCACGACGAAGTTGAGAGTTCAATCCAAAACGGTCGCTACATTTCCAAAAAGTACTTATGGGCCAAAAACGAACGCCGTGTGCAAAAGTTACGCTCAATTCTTCGCACGCGGACTATCCTAGCGTTCCAAATATGAAAGTAGTACGTATGGGCAAAAAATGAACGTCGTGTGCATAAGTTATGCTCAATTCTTCGCACGCTGACTATCCAAGCGTTCCAAATATGAAAGTGCTCAATCTTTCGAAAAATGGTCGAAATCCCTCGAACTTCACGAAGGAGTTGTGAGTTCAATCCAAAACGGTCGCTACATTTTCAAAAAGTACTTATTGGCCCAAAACGGACGCCGTGTGCAAAAGTTACGCTCAAATCTTCGCGCGCCGAATATTCAAGCGTTCCAAATATAAAAGTGCTCATTCTTTCGAAAAATGGCCTAAATCCCTCGAACGTCACGACGAAGTTGTGAGTTCAA
>NW_019244822.1:0-1531 GCF_002742605.1 Olea europaea var. sylvestris | reverse complement strand
AAAAATCAGTGTACAAATTGCAAAGTTCAATCGGTAAGGACCTTGCTACATGTACACTATGGTGTACACTTTAGTTTACACTTCGTCACGCGACATTACCCAGTTGGACAGGTTAAATTTCAAACAATTTTTCCATCCAATTGACACTTGACAACAATGCAAGTGTCAAACAATGTGTCAAAAATCATTGTACAAATAGAAAAGTTCAATCGGTGTGAACCTTGCTACATGTAAACTTTAGTTTACACTTTGTCACGTGACATTACCCTATTGGACAATTTAAATTATAAATAGTTTTCCCATCCAATTGACACTACAAAACAATGCAACTGTCAAGCACTGTGTCAAAAATCAGTGTATAAATAGCAAAGTTCAATCGGTAAAACATTGCGACATGTACACTATGGTGTACACTTTAGTTTACAGTTTGCCATGTGACATTACCCTATTGGATAGTTTAAATTTCTAACAGTTTCCCATCTAATTAACACTTAACAATAATGCAAGTGTCAACTAACGTGTCAAAAATCAGTGTAAAAGTAGCAAAGTTCAATCGGGAAGGACCTTGCGACATGTACTCTATGGTGTACACTTTAGTTTACACTTTGGCACGTGACATTACCTTGTTGGACAGTTTAAATTTCTAATGGTTTTCCCATGAAATTGACAGTTGACAACAATACAAGTGTCAAACAACACGTTGAAAATCAGTGTACAAAAAGCAAAGTTCAATTGGTAAGGACTTTGCAACATGTACACTATGACGAACACTTTAGTTTACACATTGCCAAGTGTCATTACCTGTTGGACAGCTTAAATTTCAAATAGTTTTCCAATGCAATTGACACTTTATAACAATGCAAGTGTCAAACAACATGCTGAAAATTAGTGTACAAATAGCAAAGTTCAATCGGTAAGTACCTTGTTACATGTACACTATGGTGTATACTTTAGTTTACACTTTGCCACGTGATGTTACCCTGCTAGATAGTTTAAATTTCAAACAGTTTTTCCATCCAATTGACACTTGACAACAATACACGTGTCAAACAACGTGTTAAAAATCAGTGTACAAATGGCAAAGTTCAATCGGTAAGAACCTTGCTACATATACACTATGGTGTACACAATTTAGTTTGTATTTTGCCACGTGAGATTATCCTGCTGGACTGTTTAAATTTCAAACAGTGTTCTCATCCAATTGACACTTGAGAACAATGCAAGTGTCAAACCACGTGTCAAAAATCGGTGTACAAATAATAAAGTTCAATCGGTAAGAACCTTGTGACATGTACACTTTAGTTTACACCTTGCCACGTGACATTACCCTGTTGGGCAGTATAAATTTCAAAGAGTTTTCCCATCCAATTGACACTTGACAACTATGCAAGTGTCAAACAATGTTTCAAAAATCAATGTACAAATAGTAAAGTTTAATCGGTATGAGCCATGCTACAAGTACACTTTAGTTTACACTTTACTACGTGACATTACCCAGTTGGACAGATTAACTATCAAACAGTTTTCCCAT
>NW_019244821.1:0-1531 GCF_002742605.1 Olea europaea var. sylvestris | reverse complement strand
GCCCCGGCGCGAATTTTGTTTCCGATCAATCAGTCAAATTTGAGCCGATTCCGACACCATCGCGAAAAATGACGAAATTGCCCTCGGCGCGATTTTTGTTTCCGATCAATCTGTCAAATTTTTGCCCATTCCCAGACAGTCGCGAAAAATGACAAAATAGCCCCCGGCGCGATTTTTGTTTCCGATCAGTCAGTCAAATTTTGGACCATTCCGACACCGTCGCGAAAAACAACGAAATTGCCCTCTGCGCGATTTTTATTTCCGATTAATCTGTCAAATTTTAGCCGATTCCGACAACGTTGTGAAAAATGACGAAATTGCGCCCGACGCGATTTTTGTTTCCAATCAATCTGTCAAAATTGAGCCAATTTCGACAACGTCTCGAAGAGTTACGAAATCGCCCCCGGAGCGATTTTTGTTTCCCATCAATCAGTCAAATTTTAGCCGATTCCGACACCGTCGAGAAAAATTACGCAATTGCCCCGGCGCGATTTTTGTTTCCGATCAATCAGTCAAATTTGAGCCGATTCCGACACCGTCGCGAAAAATGACAAAATTACCCACGGCGCTATTTCTGTTTCCCATCAATCTGTCAAATTTTAGCCGATTCCGTCACCGTCGCGAAAAACGACGAAATTGCCCTCGGAGCGATTTTTATTTCCGATTAATCTGTCAAATTTTAGTCGATTCCGACATCGTTGTGAAAAATGACTAAATTGCGCCCGACGCGATTTTTGTTTCCGATCAATCTGTCAAATTTGAGCCAATTTCGACACCGTCGCGAAAAATTACGAAATTGCCCCCGGCGCGATTTTTGTTTTCCACCAATCAGTCAAATTTTAGTCGATTCCGACACCGTCGCGAAAAATGACGAAATTGCCCCTGGCGCGATTTTTGTTTTCGACCAATCAGTCAAATTTTAGTCGATTCCGACACCGTCGCGAAAAATGACGAAATTGCCCCTGGCGCGATTTTTGTTTTCGACCAATCAGTCAAATTTTAGTCGATTCCGACACCGTCGCGAAAAATGACGAAATTGCCCCTGGCGCGATTTTTGTTTTCGACCAATCAGTCAAATTTTAGTCGATTCCGACACCGTCACGAAAAATAACGAAATTCCCCCTGCGCGATTTTTGTTTCCCATCCATCAGTCAAATTTTAGCCGATTTCGACACCGTCGCGAAAAATTACGAAATTGCCCCCGGCGCGATTTTTGTTTTCCACCAATCAGTCAAATTTTAGTCGATTCCGACACCGTCACGAAAAATGACGAAATTGCCCCGGCGCGATTTTTGTTTCCCATCCATCAGTCAAATTTTAGCCGATTTCGACACAGTCGGGAAAAATGACGAAATTGCCCCCGGCGCGAGTTTTGTTTCCCACCAATCAGTCAAATTTTAGCCGATTCCGACACCGTTGTGAAAAATGACGAAATTGCGCCCTACGCTATTTTTGTTTCCGATCAATCTGTCAAAATTGAGCCAATTTCGACACCGTCTCGAAAAATTACGAAATCGCCCCCGGCGCGATT
>NW_019244820.1:0-1531 GCF_002742605.1 Olea europaea var. sylvestris | reverse complement strand
TGCAAATTATGCATGTCTGGCACAATGATCAAATCTTCTTTTGCTTGAAAAGAAGAAAGGTCAGCATAATTACTGGTCTAATGTATAGTGACGCATATGGATTCATGTCAATCAATGTTAGGTAATGTTTCTCTTATTTCATCAATGATCAAGTATACTTGATGAAAACTCAAACATGAAACTCTTGAAAAGTTCAAGGAATTCACACTAGAATTAGAGAAACAAAGAGGTAAAGATACCTTCACATTAAGATTCGATCAAGTGAGAGTATCTTAAAGATAAAATTTAGATTATCTAAGAGAGAATGAGATTCTCGTGCAGTGGACTCCTTCATATGCGCTGCAGCAAGGTGGTGTATCCAAAAGGAGGAATCATTAATTATTACATATAATGCGATTAATAACAAGCCATGTAAATTTCTCAAAAATGTTTTGAGGTCAATCATTGATTGCAGTGTGCAACACACTAAACCATATCCCATCTAAATTGGTTAACAGAACTCCATACGAGTTATGAAAAGACAATAGTCCAAATTTATCTTATATGAAAGATTGGGGTCATGACGCTTATTTGAAGCGCCTTAAATCGGATAAGTTTTAGACTAAATTCGATAAATATATATTTGTGAGATATTCAAAGGAGACAATTGAATATAAATTCTATTATCATGAAGAAAGTCTTCGTCTCACGACATATCGTCTTCTTAGAGAGAATGTTTACTCTAGGAGAGGACAGTAGGAGTAAAAGAGAATTTTGAAAGAGTTCAAAAGTCCACAAATATAGTTAACCAAGTAGATAAATCTGAGTTTGATCCCATATCTGATATGGGACATACTTTGGATCAGGAAGTAAAGATTCCTGAGGACATGACAGCTCTATGTGAATCTAGTAGTCTCATTCGACCTTCAAGAAGGTGCGAATCATTAATCAGTAATCCAGGATAATGAACCTGCTAGTTGCAACAAAATAAAGTCAAGTGTTGACTTAAAAGAGACAGCAAGAGGCCATGAAACTCGACGCAAGTGAACAAGGTTTGGACCTTGGTCAAGCCTCCTAATGGAATAAAGCCCATAAGCTTTTGTAAATAGTTTACAAAAGAAAAGGTCGATATGGATATGAATATCCATATATACAAAGCAATGCTAGAAGCAAATGTTAAATGTTGATCTTGGTGAAATATTTCTCCTGTAGCCTTACTTAAGTCCATTCGGGTTTTGTTTGCAACAGTTGCATATCGTGACTATAGGTTAAGAGAAGTCTCTTGGAACTGAAATCTTAGATTTGATGAAAAGTCAAAGTGTTTGATTTTATCAAATTTGGAAACGAATTGTGTGTTTACAAGAAGATAGTGGGAGCATTTTTCGTATTCCTAAAACGACATCCCTATGTTTCAATCGTTGAAATAATTGTTGTTAAAGGATTTATTCATAAACGATATGGGATACGTTACTTGATCTATAGAGGTAGATCTAGAAAATTGCTTAACTCATCCCAATTTACATAGATGAAATCTTGAGAAGATTTCATATGG
>NW_019244819.1:0-1532 GCF_002742605.1 Olea europaea var. sylvestris | reverse complement strand
TCAATCTGTCAAATTTTAGCCGATTCCGACACCGTCGCGAAAAATGACGAGATTGGCCCCGGCGCGATTTTTGTTTCCGATTATACTGTCAAATTTTAGCCGATTACGACACCGTCGCGAAAAATGACGAAATTGCCCCCGGCGCGATTTTTGTTTCCGAACAATCAATCAAATTTGAGCCCATTCCAACACCGTCGCGAAAAATGACGAAATTGCCCACGGTGCGATTTTTGTTTACGAACAATTAGTCAAATTCGAGCCCATTCCGACACCGTCGCGAAAAATGACGAAATTGCCCCCGGCGCGATTTTTGTTTCCCATCGATCAGTCAAATTTTAGCCGATTCCGACATCGTCGCGAAAAATGACGAAATTGCTCGTGGCGCGATTTTTGTATCCGATCAACCAGTCAAATTCTATCCGATTCCGACACCGTCGCGAAAAATGACGAAATTGCCCCCGGCTCGATTTTTGTTTCCGATCAATTTGTCAAATTTTAGCCGATTCCGACACCGTCGCGAAAAATGACGAAATTGGCCCCGGCGCGATTTTTGTATCCGACCAACCAGTCAAATTTTATCCGATTCCGACACCGTCGCGAAAAATGACGAAATTGCCCACGGCGAGTTTTTGTTTCCGATCAATCAGTCAAATTTGAGCCCATTCCGACACCGTCGTGAAAAATGACGAAATTGCCCACGGTGCGATTTTTGTTTACGAACAATTAGTCTAATTTGAGCCCATTCCGACACCGTCGCGAAAAATGACGAAATTGCCCCCGGCGCGATTTTTGTTTCCCATCGATCAGTCAAATTTTAGCCGATTCCGACACCGTCGCGAAAAATGACGAAATTGCCCCCGGCGCGATTTTTGTTTCCCATCGATCAGTCAAATTTTAGCCGATTCCGACATAGTTGCGAAAAAAGACGAAATTGCTTCCGGCGCGATTTTTGTTTCCAATCAACCAGTCAAATTTTATCCGATTCCAACACCGTCACGAAAAATGACGAATTTGCCCCCTGCACGATTTTTGTTTCCGATCAATCAGCCAAATTTTAGCCGATTCCGACACCGTCGCGAAAAAAGACGAAATTGCTCCCGGCGCTATTTTTGTTTACAATCAACCAGTCAAATTTTATCCGATTCCAACACCGTCGCGAAAAATGACGAAATTGCCCCCGGCGCGATTTTTGTTTCCGATCAATCAGAGAAATTTTAGCCCATTTCGACACCGTCGCGAAAAATGACGAAATTGCCCACGACGCGATTTTTTGTTTCCGATCAATCAGAGAAATTTTAGCCCATTTCGACACCGTCGCGAAAAATGACGAAATTGCCCACGACGCGATTTTTTGTTTCCGATCAATCAGTCAATTTTGAGCCCATTCCGACGCCGTCGCGAAAAATGACGAAATTGCACCCGGCACGATTTTTGTTTCCGATTAATCTCTCAAATTTTAGCCGATTACGACACCGTCGCGAAAAATGACGAAATTGCCCTCGGCGCGATTTTTGTTTCCGATCAATCAGTCA
>NW_019244818.1:0-1532 GCF_002742605.1 Olea europaea var. sylvestris | reverse complement strand
TAATTAATTTTTATTCCAAGTGACAAATCATTCCCACATAAAATTACAAAAACCCTAGTTTGTTTGATTTTTTGAGAAAATTTTCATCTCCCTGTGGATACGACACCCCAAAGCTGTACTACAATCACCGTGTTATACTTTGGGCGTAATCAGGTGGTTTTCAAGGGGAGTTGGAGCGAGGGATTGCTTGGTTTCAGACGATGCCATGGAGTGTGCAAATTGGATGATCCTTCGGTGAAATGTATTGGATGCTTGGACTCGTGAAAATGAAAATGCAATCTCAACATAATCTTCTTTGAATGAACAGTGCTGAAGTGCGGAGAGTCGCCCATTTCCTTGAATAAATTATGTTGCAATAGGATGCGAATTCCATTCGAAATGCCCCAAGTGGCACTATGTGGATCCTCAGGAGTTGGCAACGATATACCTTCCCCAAGCAGCTAGGATACTCCTCTACCAAAGCGTACTAGGTATAGTGCATTGTAGCCGTGGCTGGAGTTTGAACATTGTCCCACAGACCTCATAATTGTAAAGGTTGTTATATATGACGGACGTCCCTTAAAAGTGAGAGGTCCGGCGGATTAAGCATCTAGTATAGTAATTGTACTTAGTCATTATTATTATTATTTTGGCAAGTGCTTTATAATGCTTTGTAAATGGTTGACTACCTTCGATTGTAACGTGTTTGCAGTAATGAATAAAATTTCTACCTTTTTATGCAAATCTGTGTTTAGACTGAGCTTTAAATTGTTACTGCGTTGTAGTTGGGTGCTTTGTGAGGGTCGTGCCCTTGTTGTAGTCCCAATTTTTCTATCTTTTTATAGGCAACTTGTGCCTTTTCACGGATGTGGTCCTTATAGTATCCAGCCATTTGTGTTGTTCTATCCCTGAGGCTGATTTTCATTTCTAAGGTGGACATCTTCAGGTTCCAGCTTCTTTTATCGATGTGTCTCTCTTGGGCTGACCTTCGTCAACATTTTCTTTTGAGCTCATATTCTGAAGTGTCTCTATGGGTTGGTACCTCTTGGGCTAATTTCTTTTATTTCTTCAAATGAATTGCCTCAGAAAATGCCATACATTTTGTTGAGAACTTCGACAACATCTTCTACGTAGCGTGAACTAAACCAGGTCATATGCCTAACAACAGTGTATGTAAAGTGACATGTATACCAGCCATAATGTTACACGCAAGCTCACAATAATCATAATAATCTCCCAAATCCAGACATAGATATTCACATAATGGGATCTAAAAGCGAAATAACTTAATAAAAAATTGCACAAGCATCTATCATAGTCGTTGTTTGAAGTCCTGAGTAAACTAAGTTCTTGATGATGAAGGAGTTGAAGTTATGTGTCGAAACTGTCTACTTCAAATGGTATGTTGAATCTTCGAGAAAGGGAGTTGAGGTCCCTGTTGCCTGAGGCTATTATTTTATGAAGAGAGCTGAGGTCTCTATGGTTTATATGTATATATTTCTAAGGCAAGAGGGTCGATCCTATCTCCTAGGCTGATGTCTTAACACTTGTAA
>NW_019244817.1:0-1532 GCF_002742605.1 Olea europaea var. sylvestris | reverse complement strand
GACACATTTTTTGGGGTCAACAGATTGGCGTCGTCTGTCAAAACATTTCACCACATTTGAAAAGCCACAGAAAAATGAATTTACAAGCAGTGTCTCTACCCAAAAACTAAGAAACCCAGCAACAAAAAATGAAGGCCACTGGAGCATCTACAAATTTCCTTGAAAAAAAGGAATTTTCCGGCAAAGGATTGAAGAAACTCGAATTGAAAATCCTTTTCATGAAAAATGGCTATTTTCAATTAATGATGAAGAAATCTACCATGAAAATGTCAATAGCAAATAGCATACTAAAATGAGCTTTTCATGAAAAGGATGAAACTGTCCAAAAGAAAGGAAGATACGATCAAAAAATTATGATTCAAGATCTAATAGCTCTCCTTGGAAAAATGAATCCTTTGCCATGAACGGGGAAAGAAGAAAAAATGGCTGCCATTGGGACAGAATGCTCGACAAAATGCTAGAGTCAACTTAAAAGCTAGTTACTAACCACACCACACATAGAATTATGCAAACTCCAGCAACCATCGTTGAGCAACCACCGCACTAGGGTCACCTAGTAACACAAAAGTATACCACAATACATAGGTCTTGCAAAATGTCCACTGTGTAAACATTAAATTTTGATAGAGACGAGACCATGGTGTGGCGTGTTGGACAAAAATGGGTTGTCTATTCAACTTTGCAAGCTGTTCTGATTGGTAGAGAAACAAATTTTACGGCTTATTGGTACTTTTGCTGACTTCTTGTGTATTAGTTTCTCTTCTAGAACATATTGCAAAGATAAGAAGTTAATGAATGGGCTTTGGTGAATTTGGGTCAAATGCTTACATAAAGATGGACCACACTAATTTATTTTTCTTGGGCTCCATGGCCTTCCTTTTTTTTAAAAGTGGAAATTACACGGTTCCAGGTGTTTGAAGATCACAGTGCAAATGTCTGGTACAAAATTTTTTTTATGCATAATTCAGGTTTTGATATAATATCTCCACCTTCCACATCGATCATTTAACCCACCCCACTGTAAGACAATTCCTCATCCCCATCTTTCCCTTATCTTTCTTCGACGCTGGCCGAAATTGATTCCAACGGCGTTGCTGCTGCGAATGGCGACGCTGTGAACGGTGACAAAAGTATGCGACCTTGCATGATTGAACGGCGATTGGTGCCGGTGTTGGAAAGGGGTTTGGGGGTTTTTTTTGGGAGTTAGCTCTCTCTTTTCGATCTTAGATTCCAACAGTGTTGCCACTGCAAACGGCGATGC
Organism: Olea europaea var. sylvestris; assembly: GCF_002742605.1. Taxonomy (NCBI): domain Eukaryota; kingdom Viridiplantae; phylum Streptophyta; class Magnoliopsida; order Lamiales; family Oleaceae; genus Olea; species Olea europaea. The sequence continues at coordinate 271 of NW_019244817.1, read as the reverse complement.
TATAAATGGTGATAAAAGTACGCGGCGCTTGCAGGTTCGAACAGTGACTGGAACTGGTCTTGGAAGGGGGTTTGGCGGCGCTTGCATGTTCGAACGGCGACTGGAGCCTGTGTTCGAAGAGGGTTTGGGGTTTTTTGGGTGTTATCTCTTTCTCTTTCCGATTCGTAGGTAATGATTTTAGGGTTTTGTTGGTTGTATTTGCAAATCTTGGCCATGGCTGTGTTGGTGGTGGAAACGGTGGTGAGATTGTGGGTTGGGTATTGTTGGTGTG
>NW_019244816.1:0-1532 GCF_002742605.1 Olea europaea var. sylvestris | reverse complement strand
GTTTCATGGCCTCTTACTGTCTCTTTTAAGTCAACGCTTGACTTTATTTTGTTGCAACTAGCAGGTTCATTATCCTGGATCACCGATTAATACTTCGAACCTTCTTGAAGGTCGAGTGGGCCTACTAGATTCACATAGAGCTGTCATGTCCTCAGAAGACTTTACTTCCTGATTCAAAGTATGTCCCATATCAGATATGGGATCAAACTCAGATCTATCTACTTGGTTAACTATATCTGTGGACTTTTGAACTCTTTCAAAAATTCTATTTTGCTCCCACCGTCCTCTCCTAGAGTAAACATTTTTTCTAAGAAGACGATATGTCGTGAGACGAAGACTTTCTTCATAATAATAGAATTCATATTCAATTGTCTCCTTTGAATATCTCATAAATATGTATTTATCGGATTTAGTCTCAAAATTATCTGATTTAAGGCGCTTCAATTAAGCGTCATGGCCCCAATCTTTCATATAAGATAAATTGGGACTATTGTCTTTCCATAACTCGTATGGAGTTCTGTTAACCAATTTAGATGGGACATGGTTTAGTGTGTTGCACACTGCAATCAATGCGTGACCTCAAAACAATTTTGAGAAATTTGCATGGCTTGTTATTAATCGCATTACATGAAATAATTAACGATTCCTCCTTCTAGATACACCACCTTGCTGCAATGCATATGAAGGAGTCCACTGCACGAGAATCTCATTCGCTCTTAAATAATCTAAATTTTATCTTTAAGATACTCTCACTTGATCAAATCTTAATGTGAAGGTATCTTTACCTCTTTGTTTCTCTAATTCTAGTGTGAATCCCTTGAACTTTTCAAGAGTTTCATGTTTGAGTTTTCATCAAGTATACTTGATCATTGATGAAATAAGAGAAACATTACCTGACATTGATTGACATGAATCCATATGCATCGCTATGCATTAGACCAGTAATTATGCTGACCTTTCTTCTTTTCAAGCAAAAGAAGATTTGGTTATTGTGCCAGACATGCATAATTCTTACTTGTCAAAATCAATTAATCCCAAGTATACATCTTTATGTAACTTTGGAATTACATTTAATCTAAATGACAAAGTCTCTCATGCCAGATTTTTGTAATAATTAGATTATAGTATTTATGCCTTATAATTTCTATACTTATTATAGAATCTTTAGTATTAATGAATATAAATGTCCTTTTATAATTTACCATAGCCATTAGGATCTTTAACAAGATAAATAAGAATAACAATTGTCCTTAACATTAAAATAGTTCATGTCTGAACATGAAATTCATTTTAATGTTCCAGCTATAGTTGGCATAAACGACATTTTCAATACTAAACCAAAAGGCAATGGCAAGAAGTATATTCATACAGGTAATGTAGCAACCTTTGCTCATGTCCAACGTGTATGTCAACTTCTCCCTTTCGCAGTGGTCTACTTCTTTTAGTTTTTCCATATTTGTATAAATACGATATTTACATCTGGTATCATATACCTAAGAAACTCGTGAAGTAGACGTAAGTCATACAATATT